>NC_086056.1:6320575-6620575 GCF_947568885.1 Cydia strobilella
TCACGGTTTATTTTATTTATCAATGATATACTATGTACATAACTTTTTGATGGCGTCACTTTTACGTAAACGCAAATTTTGACATTCCATCAGTTAGGCATGGAACCTTTAGTTTCCTTATACTCGTTCTCCAAATCTACGTCATATCGGCTACCTAATTTAAAAAAAAACATGACCCTAAGTACCATTTTTTTTTAAATCATCATCCTAAAACCGCGTTTTTAAGAAAAAGAAGAAGTTTGAAACGCATTTAACTAGGTATGTTCCCGTTCGAAGTTACATAGATGATTGATTGAATATGTATCTTAAGATGGTCTTCTATGAAATACACCAATATTTATTTCAATGTCACTTACGGATTGCAAAAAATTAAACTTTTCACACTTTTTTTATAGGTATTATAATTATCTGCTAAAAGCCGCATACGCACTATACGATTGATAATACCTAATTACCAATTAATTTTTGTTTGGGAAAAAAAAACTTAAAACTACCATTAAAAACTTTATCGGCGATTGTATAAACTAATTAAGACAGTCTTCCTATTCGCTAATTAGGATAATCAGATTGGCATTTTGGCCCCAGTAGATGGTTTTAACCTCTTGTTGCCATTTTTATCGATACGCACTTTGCGCATATGAGGTTTCATAAACCGAAGATGTCAACTGGCTCAGGCCTATAGAACTCCGCGTGAGCTCGGATTAATGCCTATACGAATCTCGTCCGGCCGGCGATACAAAAGCCAGCTGGTTTGTTGCCACACGCGCCCATGCACGCACGCAAAGAAATGTCTTCGCCACGAACAAATAACACAGCTTGTAGTATGGATGGATGCAGAAACAATAAAATAAAAAATATAGTTTTATCCTCTTTTGATAGATGAGGAAACGTAAGTAGACAATCTCAAATATAGGTACTTTTACACCTACTGTTATTATTTTTACGATATTACTTACAAGCTACGTAGCTACTATCAAATTGTTTTAAAGATGTAGATAACGTCTTTTACGACACATAGTTAGATATTCACCTAAGACACCTAATTACCCATTTGAAACAAGCGTCGGCAACCCTAGCGTTGTGTCGGCGCGCGCGGTGCGGGGAGCGGCGCGTTGAAGTTCACTCCATTGTGTTTTTGTGTAGGTATCAAAACGGTAGGTATTTGCGTTTTCTTTGATAGACAAGCATCTGTTCGTAATAACTACGTATTATATAATCTGTGACTGCGTGAGCGTGTTGCAAGCATGTATACCTACGATTCTTTATCATCTCAAAACAAAGATATAGGCAACATAGCAACTATTAATAAAATATATGATAAATAAAATATGATATGGGTCGAACAATAATCATAACATTATTTTGTAATTTACTTACGTGGCACCAAAATGTTTGAGATATGATAGACTGCTTTGTTTTTCAACAACGAGATGATAAGGTTTTTGTTGTTATTCTTGACTGACAAGAAATCGATATAAACATACCCAATTAAATTAAGATTAAGACACTATTGTTTTTCACTGTACTACTTTATTTAAATATTTCAAATTAGGTAACCCAATTTATATCTTTTTACCTTTATCCTCATCAGTATTCTTCACCAAAATAAATGCGTTGATTAGTCAAATTGTAGGAGATCGAATCATTTCACTCAATTTTCGATAAAAAGGGGAATTATTGAATCACGTAACGAACCGTAACTTTCATTCAGTCGATAGCAGGCAGTTTAAAAAATACATGGTGTAACAAAAACAGTGGGGATCCGTTTAAGGGCATGTTCAGTATCGTGTTCTGATTAGGAAAAAGTAAAAAAAAAAAATTTTTATGGGCCAGGTCACCCAAGTCGGCCAACTGTCCATACAAAGGTCAAAAATTGTTAGCATAAAAAAAAATTTCTTCTACATTTTCCTAATCAGAACACGATACCGACGAATATCCCCGCCATTTTTTGCACCATGTATGTATAAAATAAATAAAAACTTCGAAGATTGCAATAATGATTGTTTACAACAAGAGTAAAGACCGTCTAACAAGCTCAAAGCCGCCAAAAGGCGGTTCAATGTACGATCTACGAATCACTGAATAAACAAATAAAAAACTATTAGTTATTCTGTGATGGCGCTCTAGAAACAGCTTAGCGGCGTTTAACATGTCATAGTACAAAAACATAGTAGGAAAAGGGTCCTTTTTAAGGGGCCGGTGTCGATTTTAGTCGCAAAAAAGTAAAATTGATAGATTTCGTCGGTGCAATTGTACACCTTTTGTTACCTAATTGAAATACAAGTACATTGAATAACAAGTACTGGTTTCTATTAGCACGTCTTCTTATCTTGCCTTTTATCAGATCAATTTTTTGAAAACAGACACTAAATTAGTAATGATTTTTTTTCTGATGGACGTTTAGGTAAACGCGCGTAAAGCACTGATTTTGTCGCTCTTATTTGTAAATTTCGTAAAGTTTGGAATGCTTAAAAATGGTAAATTTGTATTACACATAGTCTGTACTTGACCTTTATCAGATTACATTTTTGTTATATGACTTAGAGTTCGAGGAAATGAAAGTTAAACGAATTCAATTTTCTCCAGAAATTACTTCAAAACAAGTGACAATTTCTCTGAAAATCGACCTTATTTCAACGTAATTTTGATACTTAAATAATCTACAACATTTGCTAAAACTATTCTTATACATCAATTTGTATAATTTACCACTAAAATTGTTTGATGAATTTTTAAAAACTGCCCCTTCTCTTCATATATTACCGGTGACGCACGCTCGCGACTTCATTATTAAAAGGCAAGATGAGAAGACGTGCTAATAGAAACCAATACTTGTTATTTAGATATTACGTAACAAAACGTGTATAATTTTAACGACTAAATCTATCAATTTTACATTTTTGCTCCAAAATCGACACCGGACTCTTAAGAAAAGAGCACAGAAAGAGCAGAGATTTTAAACCCCGCTAAAATCCAGCTGTACCTACGATAAGTTTGATGCTTGGCTGACAGCTGGGACCGGCATTATTAAAGTTATTCAGCTCGTTAATGTTGTTGATTCCCTTTTTTAAGGCTCCCCTAAAGTCAAGACACCATCAAATGCCTCATTTAACTTTCTTGTTAGTTTCGTTTTTTTAGATTTAGAGAAAAAATAAAAAAGGCGGTTGAACAAGAGTTTGCAGAAAGAACAGAACTACCTATTTGCAGAAAGTTGGGGTAGGCCACAAATAATCCATAGGCGCGTGACAAATCCAACAATAATTTTTGATGTTCTAAAAAAAATCCGATCATCCGAACATAAAAGTCTGGCGGAGAAAAGCGGTCGTAAAATCGCGTAGTTATATGGCTACTGCGGGGAACGCTAAAACAGCGAATGGACAGATTGTTATTGACTGATAATGGAAAATCTGTGAGAAAAATGTGGAGGAAAAGAAAGTGTTAATATTTTAAGAGATTGAAGGGTTGAAATGGGTTGTTGTTGGGTACCATAGTCCACACATAACGAGTACACTATACAAGTATAATTATTATTGTACATTTGTACAATTTGTTGAAAAGATATCATATATTATGTCTACGAATGGTCAGTAAAGTGCTGCTGTTAGTACGCACATATCTACTTCAGGTTTGGGCTCTTTTTCAGTGTAGATTTGAAATAAGGCTTTTCATTCCGCAACTGTAACTAATTGGAGTTTCTGATTTGATGATTTCACTAGGGACAAACACGCCAGTACCCTCGGACTCATTATAAATGCCACTTTGAAAATATTATATCGAATGCTCGAGGATATAAAAATCTACAATTTCAAAAAACTACATTCGTTACCAAGCAAAATATTAGCTTTTCGTAGAATGCTACAGAATATTATGCCTCGAGTCCTTTGGTATTTCGTGTGAAATATAGGCCCAAAACCTAGAACAAAACGTCGCAATAGCTAGTCTTGATATTAGACGTTGTACCTATAGGTATGTATCAAGCGCCTCGCAGGAATGAGATAAACGAATAAAGGGTCACGTGCGCTTTATTTAAAGAACGTGGGTGGGACGCTACAGAGTAACTTCAGAAATTCATTACACAAGGCACTGAAGTCACAAAAACCGGGACAGGTGCCAGTCGGACTCGCTCACCGAGGGTTCCGAACAAATTGAATTTTTAGTATTGGTTGTTATGTTATAGCGGCAACAGAAATACATCATCTGTGAAAATTTCAACTGTTCAACTTTAGCAATCAGCACGGTTTATGAGATACAGCCTGGTGGCAGACAGACAGGCGGACAGTGGAGTGGACAGGCTTTTTCACCCTTTGGGTACGGAACCCTAAAAATAATTGTTACGAGTAAAGCATATCACAAGATGTCGCTTAAGAACATAGGAAACTTAAAGTACTATTGCTTGCATGCTTGAAAGCTTCTAGATTTGAAATCCGAAAATATAATATTTTTTTTAAATCGCTCAATAAGAGATGCACAAATAATATACATTGAAGAACATTATATAAACGGGGTCTAAAAATATAAATACAATGTCATGAATATGCAGTACAAATCCAACAGGGAAATCCGAGAATTTCGAGGAAAGTTAACGTTTAGTTTTAGTTGGAGTTCTAAGTTTCCAACTATGTAATTAGCACCTATCATGAACAAGTCAAGTCAAACAAAACATTTTAAACTCCTTAGTTACAAAGACTGTAAATAAATTAAAAAGTGACAGCAAGAGAGTCGTTGGATTAATTAAGGCTTGTTTGTTTCGCTTGTTAATTAAAATTGTTAGCTTAGTTGAATCTTTGATTCATTATAACGTAACTATTGTTACCAAGACAAGAGATGTACCAGCAAAATTCCTAAAACAAACAACAATTTCGGCATAATTACGGGATTTGTTTGTATTTTCGTATTCCGGTTGTACTTAATAAGAAAAAGGGAGAAGGTATTGTGTTAAAACATGTTAAAATTTAGTAGATTTGCTTTATGTCTACCTGCAGAAGCCTGTATACAGATAGGTACACATTGATATGTGTATACAGACTTAAAGGTACTGAAAGCACCTTGTTATGTACCTAAAGGTCACAATTTTATCAGTATTAGGATGGATAAAAAATGAGGATGAGAAGATGTATCTACTTTAAATTTTTCTTTTTCTACACAACTGCGAGTGTACACAAATCGCTAAGAATTCAACTGAATAATCAAAAGTGCCCAGGAAAAAAGGCAAGGCAGAGTCGCCCGAGGAATTCTCTAATTGTGATAAATCTAAAGGTATTTCTACAAATAGCTTTTTGCTTACAATGCTTGCTATAATGTTTATGATACAGGCCATTAACTGCTTTTGGGTCAAGCAATCAGTGCATAAGGAATGAGGTTGAGTAAAAAGCTTTCGTTTATAATACAAAGTGTAAACCGAACACTGTATAAACCTCGTATGAAGTCAACTGGAAGATACTAAAGCGACTTTCGCTCTGTTTAAAACAAGGTTCATGTTTCCTAAATGCCATCAGTATACAAAATGAATTTTACAGAGTGCGCCGAATAATTGTGGACTTTATCAAATGCCGAAACCAAATTTGCGAAAAATTGAAATGCGAGGCGCATCATCGTAATGAAAGGCTCGAAATTTTAATTTTGGGATAACAGTTGTAGTTTGTTGCGGCGTTTGAAACAAGTCGTTATTTATCGATCAGAATATAATAATGCTAACGTTGTCTGCAAATGTATTTAAAATACCTACAGGCAGATCATGTAATTAGAGCTAAGGTGCAACATGCACCAACAGGGCAATCGATTAGGGACTTTTCTACTAGGCTGAATAATGTGTATGTATAGGATAGAAAAACGGACCAATTACAGAGTAATTAGCCGTGGGTTGTTTACCTATTTTCAGGCTACAATATGGGGCAGGGGGCCGATTTTTGAATTTTGACCGTTCAATTTCGTGTATTTTGTTCAATAATATCTCCAACTAGGGATTTAATTTCTACTAAGGTAAGTATCCTTATTAACGAGGGGGTTAAGCAAGTTTTCCAAAACAAACCTAAATTTAACTATAACCCGGCGCTGTATGAACCTAAAAATACACTTTGTTTATTCAAGTTTACATTTTATTAGTTTCTAGCCTTGTTTTGGACAATTATAAAGGAAAAAATAATTATTAAAACCAAAATGTCGAACTCGCCTATTACCGTGGCAATTGAGCAACAACCCAAACCTGAGTAAGGTAACAACCCAAATACCATGGATGGAGGTTCCTATTTACGAGGGTTGATAAGTCGCATGTTTAGTTCCATAATTATTATACATATTATTCAATAAAAAAATAGTACATTCAATCCGCTTTTCATATCATAAGATGTAGTTTATAAAATAAAAATAAAAATAGTTGGTTACTTTAACTAGAAAGAAGTTAACTTTTCTAAAATATATTAAGTTGCAAAATTCAACATCAGTAAAAGGTTTAAAGAGACGGGAAAATTAAACGTAAACAAAACTTCAAAACCCAAGAGAGGCGAAGACATAATGTTAACAAGTTCAGATATAACAATAAAACTTGATGTCATTGACGATTGTAATCTCTATTTCTCTGCGAAATTTTCGCATTCAAATAAGTCACCTCAGAAGTCTGCATTCAACATCAACCAAATCCATACTCCATACTAATATTATAAATGCGAAAGTCTGTCTGTCTGTCTTTCTGTCGGTGTGTTCCCTCTTCACGCTTAAACCGCTGAATCGATTTAGATGAAATTTGGCATAGAGATAGGTTTGAGTCCCTGAGAAGGACATAGGATAGTTTTTATCCCGAAAATCATCCCTTAAGAAAGTAAAAAGCGGGGTGGAATTGAGATAATTAATGAAGTGCCTGCTAATTTGTGTGCATAATATGCTCAAATTGAATTTGCTATGAGAATTTTTCCAGGCGCTATACTTACTTTAGCTGCTGTTACTAAGTCCACGCAGACGAAGTCGCGGGCAAAAGCTAGTTAATAATAATTTAAGTTCATATTGCTTGCGTCGCTAATTTTCTAATTCCAATAAGTCGAAGTTTTGTGTTAAAATTACACCGAGATTAACGCCTAAATCATTAGTACCTACAATAGTTTTCAGCTAATAATGTGCAAAAATGACAATGACTATAAACTGAAGGTCTTTCAGTTCATTCATAGACTACTGAATAGCTTTATCAATTTGGCTACGAGAAAGTGATATTTAATCATTAATCACGCGTATTACGAATGAGCTATACCAATTTGGCACAATCTGGTACTATTTACGTATTTATGAATGAGATTAAGCTGGCAAATAGTACTCTTTTTAGTTGTGACTTTCCGATGATACAGTTTTAATGGATTTTGTCTTTATGACTTTAGCGTCTTATTCAGTGATATGTTTTGCTTGAGAACGACACATTAAGTCTTGTTTGTGACACTGTTACATGTAGTGATATTTTGGTCTGCGTTGACCTTAAGACTGCGCGTGAGCACGAAGGTTTGACATGACGGTAGATGCTCGCGGTTCTGCTGAATGTTTGACGTTAGTTGCGTACGTATAGTTACTTCGTCATTAATTTGCGTATTGGTTCCGGAACTGTTTGAGTTCATTGACGATAATAGCTAAATTTAAATTAAATACTATCAACATTTCAAACTAAGTGCTTGAGCAGGCCAAAATTGTATATTACAGTAATAAAGATACCCATTTAAAAAAAGATTTCGAATATCTTTTCAAACCGCTTTACATGATTTCCAAAAAATATATATTAGGAAGCGTAAATAAACAAAGGTATATCGAATTTTCTGTAGGTAAAGAAGGATAATGTTTAATTAACCCGCAGTCCGAATACCCAGATTCTAAATTTAGACAATAATTAAAGGATGTATTCATCATGCCACATGAAAACGACATTAAACATGTTTACGCGAAAACTGTAATTTATTTGATAGAGTTTAAATTGCTTAAGCGCCAACGCAAATGACCTGAGTGTAAATTGTGTGATAATTTCAATACCCATACAGGACTAGTAACAGCGAGTTCAAGGCGTAATACAAACAATCACTGATATTACTAGCGAATCGCCAATTTATTTAACGGTTCAATTGCCACGGTATGATTTTTGAGAAAATTTCATCTTTAGACCAAATCTTTCGAAATATTAGCTATTCGATTACTTTTACGTTTTTATGGAACAAATTCGCAAACATTGTAAGGCTTGATCAATCGAAAATGATTAACAGTGCCTAAAATCTATCTAGTAATGCCCCTGGGGCGCTATTCTGTTTTTAAAGAAGCGTCTGGGAATAAGCTTTAATTTTTAAGTTTTGTCTGGTATGACTGTACCCGGTTAATAATTTTGTACACAAATGATATACCGAGTAAGCGTCATAATTTTCAGGCATCTGAATCTGAAGCTAGAGGCTACTGTTTTGAATTGATATTTCAAGACAGATTCAGAGTCAGATTTCTGGTGATTGGTGAAGTAAACTGCTAGTAAACTCTCCCCTCTCTCTCCCTATTCCTTAGGTTAAGCTTAGACATAATCAATAAACGAGAATCTAGATATACCAACGACCAAGGAACCTTTGCTGATGTTTTCGATGTGAAAACATATCGTGATGTTCTTTCTTCGTTACTAAAGGGGCCCACTGACTATCAGTCCGTCGGACGATTTCGGCCTGTCAGTTAGAACAAAAAATTGACAGTTCCGAACAACTGACGGCCGATATCGTCCGGCGGACTGATAGTCAGTGGGCCCCTTAAAAGCGGTCGGTGGTCGATGAAGGGCAAAACTTTACTGTTTAATTCTCATAAGTACAAACAAGAAAATTATCTTTCTTTAGGCAGATAACAATTTTCTTTAACTCATCACCCACAAAGTTAAACATTTTAATAAAGTTAGAAAGTACGTAGCTATCTTACCCGAACTCCCTTCGCGTGTTCACTCCTTCGTCAATTCTTAATTAAGTAATCTTTTAAAAGAATAAAGTCGGATATGCCTATATTATGTATAGGCAGATGTGACGTTATTCTTTTAAAATTGTTTAGGTATTATTAAACTGTTATCATTCGGCACGCACGTGATACGGTGCCGAATTTTATTACGACGCCACCGACCAAATTACTAAAATTGGCAAGTCATAAAAAAGTATCAGGGAATTGAGATTAATTGTCATTGTCAAGACTATGGAGCAATTAATATTATAGGCAATTCACTCACCTCACTTAGCCCGTGGCTTAAAAGAAAATTGGTAATATAAAAAATAATTTTCACTTGTCAAGGAACTGATACTGGTGCTTCTTGAGAAATATACCTAACTAGCGACCCGCCCCGGCTTCGCACGGGTAGTTCAACTAATTTACACAAAACTTTTACAAATTATACACCAAAACCTTCCTCTTGAATCGCTCTTTCCATTAAAAACAACCGCATCAAAATCCGTTCCGTAGTTTTAAAGATCTAAGCATACATAGGGACAGACAGACAGCGGAAAGCGACTTTGTTTTATACTATGTAGTGATATATACTCAAAAACAACAATTAAACAATTTTACTTTGTTAATTGTTATGAAACTTCAAGAAAACTGCTATTAGAAAAACGTCACGCCGCTATTACGCTGTAACGCCACTATGTTAAAAAAGTAGACAGTTGCTTCACGTGTACAACTGCACTCGGCCTCGGCCGTGACCGTGTCATCCTTGATCGTGAATTCGTGACCTGTTCGGAATAATTCCGCCGTGGTTACATGAAATTATGTAATACGAAACTGAGAGCAGGCGAAAGTGATGTTTTTATAAGTGATCGATTTAAGAATTCTAGGAAAAAATAAGCATTCCATTTTCTAATCAGTATCATAACCATATTGTAACGCAGCGTACTACGTAGGCGAACAACACGCGAACGCGAAGCGAAGCTATGCGGCGCTCGAGTCCTACGTAGGCGATCTCGTTGCGAACGCGAACGCCGTGGGCCCGCCGCGCCGATTCGCTTCGCGTTCGCGAGTTGTTCGCTTGCGTACGCAGCGTAAGATAAAAGACGCTCAAAAGAAAATTACAACTTAAATTTTCTGGGCATGGTTATTATGGTTAACCGTTAAAAAATCATATGACTAAGTAAACCTCTGCTAAACTTTATCTCTTCTAATAAACACAAATATCAACATGACAGATAGAAACAAACGGTGATCTAGATGATCGAGACTTGTTATATAGATTTGACAGACGTTTATCTATAGATCTATACATATAATAAATTATGAATAACGTAACGCCATTACTCGTAATGTTTATTGTGATGATATTCCGGATCGCGACCATTTTTAAGTAATGCAGAACGTCATGTGACATGTTTATATTAATAGGAAATTGAGAGCACACGTGAGTGTTTTTTTCCCGTTGGCACTTGATCTGAGAAGTTTGCTTATGAATGTTCATATTAAAAAACATGATATACATGAAATAAATAGGTATAGTACGGGCGAAACGTAGAGTGAATAATACTATATTTATTGTTCCAGTTAACGACTTTTTTGGAATTTTGGCGGAATTACATTTAGTGTAAGGTACTTAACACTATCTTTTCCTGAAACTTGAATACATCCGAAGAAATTCAAGGTGTAAATATGTGAGTGAAGTGCTGAAACCGCTTCGAGCCAGTGTCGTTACTATAGCATAATCCCTCTTTAAGGCTGTGGGACGAACTAGGCATATTCGTATTATACCATGGAATTTCCATTTGTCCTACAGAAATGTGGCGTCATACGAATATAGCGAACTCTACAAAACTACGCTGAGAAAGTACAGAAAAATTATACGACAAAACGTCACAGCCATATCATGGTGAATCCCAGTCACCACATGTTATATCAATCAGCCACTAAAGAGTTAAAGAACGTGGAAAATAAGGTGACGACCGACACCTAAAGAAAGGATCGTATACCTCTTAGGTATATTATATCGGCCACCCACAATCCCTGAAAATTCAGAGAAAAACTGTTTTTAGGGTTCCGTACCCAAAGTGTAAAAACGGGACCATATTACTAAGACTTCGCTGTCTGTCACCAGGCTGTATGTCATGAACTGTGATAGTTAGACAGTTGAAATTTTTACAGATGATGTATTTCTGTTGCCGCTACAAATACTAAAAACAGAATAAAATAAATAACTAAGTGGGGCTCCCATACAACAAACGTGATTGTTTTTTGCAGTTTTTTTCGTAATGGTACGGAACCCTTCATGCGCGAGTCCGACTCGCACTTGTTTTTTTTTTCTCAACAGTTTTTGCTTCTAAGTTTACGTTTACGTGTGAGTAAAAATAAAAGGGAACCTAGAGACTACTTCATATAAAGGACTCGACTATAACCGGCTGTGCCCGCGTTTCAGCCGCAAGTGCCGCAACCCTTATCTCCATCTACGATTAAAGTAGGGTTGCATGGTAGTTACTTTAGTTGTAAGTAGTCACCGCACTTATCGTTTTAAGCCAATTTCGACGTATGGAAATGTTTGGCAGCGTCAACGCTTTTGGATCATTTGAATGTTCATTTGAGTGTGTACAGCCATCTCAGCAACGATACTATAAGAAACCAAAAAAAACAGAGGCACATTTATTAGTTTCAGACACGTTTCAGAGCAATGGGCTGGTACGAAGTCGAGGCGATCGAGCCAAAAACGAATGACGATTTTTACGCTATTAACATCAGGGATACTAAATCGTTTGCAGAAAACGAAACAAAACGCTGATAATAATGTATGGAACTGATAGCGTTTCGTTTCGTTTTCTACGATTGTAATAGCTTTTAGCTAGGCCCCCATCAGGCTTTTATAGGTTGATTTGCGATATCGGGTGGATAAGTGTGGGTACTAAGTCGACGACAGACTTCAATGTTATTAGAGTTGAGAACTTTGAGCGATCAAGACGGCACCAAATACTAACTAAGCTAGTAATCCCAGGTCGCAGACGGCGCCATTTAGACACTCGTAATTTGTACGTGTTCGAATACTTCGTTCGTTGTTACCTACTCATTTAGTTTACGTCAGACATAGGTATTTATTTTTTCATTTACAAGTAAAATATCAATAGGCTTAACGAATAACGAATCTGACAAGTCCGAGAACTATACTTTTTTAGGGTTCCGTACCCAAAGGGTAAAAACGGGACCCTATTACTAAGACTTCACTGCCCGTCCGTCTGTCTGTCTATCACCAGGCTGTATCTCATCAACCGTAATAGCTAGACAGTTGTAATTTTCACAGATTATGTATTTCTGTTGCCGCTATAACAAACACTAAAAAGTACGGAACCCTCGGTGGGCGAGTGCGACTCGCACTTATCCGGTTTTTTCGATTGATTGTCAAGCCATAGCAACCCTCGGTTTCTTCGCCAACGCATATAAACTATAAAATAAGTTATCTTATAAATATTATTACAGTTATCTTATAAAAGTATAAAATAAGTTATATAGCTTGTGTTTGATTATAGTCGAAAAAATAAAATGTTTTCTCAAACAATAAGGGTCGACGTATCGTTATATCTTAAATGCTTCTAATACCGGCCCGAGTAAACAAAGACTACCGATGCCAAAATATTTCATCTAGTTTATTAATATCCATCAAACACATAATGATAAATATATTAGACTCAATAGATCCTTTTACAAAAACATTAGGCAAATAAATAAATGAAAACGAAACTTACTTGCGTATATCTAATTTGTATTGTATGGTTACGGTTCTAATTAAAATCCCTTTGTTTCGCATTCTGTGGACAAATCTGTCTAGTCAACGCTAAATGTGCGTTGGTCCTGACATCCAATTTAATTTTGCCAAGCAAGCCAGATCCTGTTTCAGAGGATATAGGATGGATATCCCAAATGAGTGAGTAGAAGGAATTTTATAATGCATACCTATAGTTCAATTTTAGACATAAAAACTGGATAAAAATAAACACTTAGCGGGACTGAAAAATAGCCCGATCAAATCGCAAATAAACCGCAATATGTAATAAATACTAAAAGCGCTTATATTTCTTTTATTATGGAAATAAACAGTACTGAACTGACTGTCAGGAATAGATGTCATTATGGAACACTGTTATCTATGACCAAAGGAAATGCCGTACTATCATTTTAGATTAAATACTAAAACGAAGACCAAGAACGGTGGCCGGATCCATTTTACCCATCATTTACCGTTTCTGATTTCCGCTGCCATTTGAATTGCTGCTGAATATGATACCTTCGTAGACCGCCTTATTAAAATGAATGAGGATCTTGATAGTCATGTTATTTAGACGTATTAGTAAATTTGCATTTATTATCTTTTGACACATATGTAGTCTGTCAGCAGCTACGAGAATTTTCAATTTGCGATATTTGGAATATCATCATCATCATATCAGCCTTTTATCGCCCACTGCTGAGCATAGGCGTTTCTTCCAGTACGCCACTTATCCCGGTCCTGAGCAAATCTCATCCAGAATATACATACATACTGAGATCATCTATTGAATTGAGTCAAGGCATATTGAGGTGCTCAAAAGATATAATTTTACTTTCTACTGTATATTTATTTTAGTGCTGACTGCCAAATAGAAGTTGAAGGTACTATGAGAAACTTCCACTGACCAATCACATCAACTCCAATTAGCAAAGCGATGAACTGTACGAGCCCAATTGCAGAGAAAAACCGCAAATCGATGTACTTACAGTTTAGCTATTTGGTACACACTTATGAGGTCAAAACAAAATCTTTGACCAGCAGTTCTTAAAAAAAATCCTTTTAGTATTTTTTCCTTGTATCGGATTTTTTTTCAGAAACCACAAAATATACCACATTACAATTGAGTTTTTTTTAAATTAAAACAAAAATAATTTTCAAAACATACCAGGTTTGGGCTCCTCCAGATACGATATGGCTGATTTTTTTTGTACAATATACTACAAACGATACGTGATATCCGCAGAAAGCAATTTTGAAAATACATAATTTCATTTTAGTTTTGTTTTAATAAAAAAAAATAGCTGAAATGTAATGATGTGGTATATTTTTAGAATCGCCCCAAAAAGCCTTTTCAGATACCACACACGATAGGTTTCTGAATTATTATTTTTTTCCCATACAAAAAAAATTAGAGCACCCCTAAGGGATTTTTTTTAGGAACTGCGGGTCAAAATATTTATTTATATTTATTTATTTTAAAATATTTGTTTTGATCTCTAGTATGCGTGTGCCAATCGGCTAAACTGTACATCGATTTGCGGTTTGTTTTTTGCATACAGCTCAACTTAACTATAACGTGAAAGTTGTCAGAGCTAAAAAGTTAAGCTGCCGTTCCATTGAGGCGGAGATGAGAGGAGGCGAACGGGAATCAACCAATAGCACTGGTTCTCTTCTCCCCTCCGCTAGATTACAATCAATGCTATTGGTACGTCGCACGTCTCTTCTCATCTTCGCTAATATCCGCCTCAGTGGAAAGGCAACCTGATGGAAATATCCGGGAGTTACAACAAAATTTCATACACTATCCCAAAAACACTTGTTCCTGGTTTATAAGAGAAGTAAGAGGACTTCCTCTTATAAGGCGGGGATCTCCAACCAAATTATTATACAAAAGTACTACAGAAAAGAAAGTGGCTACTGTTGACTACCAAAAGGAGAAAATACAGTGGAATTGATACGTATTCCAAATTGAATATCGCCGGATCAATCTTGGAAAAAAAAGCTTCATTCCCTATCTTCAGCAGCCCGTTCGAAATAACAAAGCCAACTGAGAGGAAACATCGAGCGATTTACATTTGATGTTCGCCGAGATGACGCGGGAGGAGAATTCTTGTACAATCTTATTTTTATACCGTCCCATGTCAGATTGCTTTATGGTGAAATAACAATTTAGGTATACTTGACATGTATAGGAAGTAAGCGATGCTTTTCGTATAGGTTTAATATGATACACTTTATTGGTTTTGTTTCACGAAGACGCAAAAGTTTGTCATAAATTACAGTGTGTTTACCACAGCTGGCCCGAATTAAATTAACCAAAGAGGATATAATATTATAGAGCGATACTGTCATAGTAAATTTTGTAACCACAGTAAATTAACTGCCATCTATCGACACACTTTAAAACTAAAAATGAAGATTTATAAAAATACGATAAAATGTATTTAAATATGGATAAATGTTTTATTTTATTTTATTTGCATTAATTATTTTTATTAATTTGACCCATGTTCTTTCACTGATACGCATTAAAATTGTTAAATAACAAAACGAAACCGTGAACGCCATCTATACGAGAGTAGGCCAAAGGTAGCGACATCTGATCGAGAATCAAATTTTCGTGATTTTCGAGGCACGTTTTTTCCTTAGACTGTATCCATCTATTACGGAGTTATATCTATCTTTGAATGAACTAAACCAATAACAACAATAACATCTAGGACTGCGTTGGTGGAGGAGTTCTACTTAATAAGTAACCTACATTAATAATGCCAATCACTCCTTCGACCCATTTATACCTAATGTTGCATCCATACAGAGTTCAGTGTTGTACTTGTACAGTGTTGTAGGTGCGTTTTCATTGATTAACATTGAGGTAACGCTCAACGCACTCAGGTAAATAGTATACAAACAGGCAGCAAGGTAAAGAACCATTCCTAACAGCATTTGAGGACAGAAATGCTATATAATATGTGTATCTCGACAAATGTTAAATGCGGAATGTATCTCGCGATGTTCCCCTTTACGCAGTTGACTTTGTGTACCTTTTTAAAGGCTAGAATTTAATACAAGCCTGCGAGTAGGTACCTAAAAAGGCGTAGGATAACGAAATTTTAGGTTGTTTTTATGTAGTAGCGACCAGCTGCGTAGTACATGTCCTCTTTTTAGTGTTTTATTAAGACCAGAATGTTTTGTTCAAGAAAAAGTGTTCATGTAAAAAATGTAATCGTATTTTTAAACTAAAAAAAATCTAGATTTTTGTGATAATTATGTTACCATATAACTCTAACAAAATAAAGAAAACGTACGGGATAAATCAGTTTCTAGTACGTATTTTATTTTAGTAGATAAGATATGTTACATTACACATTTATCAACGCATATTATTAATTAATTATAATAACGGATATTAATAATAATAAAAACAAATGAAGATTGTTTCTTCATTATCAGCAACTGAATATTTCCACTGGTGCTTTCAGCGCCAATACAATGTTAATCCCCTTCATCCTAGCCAAGCCATTCACTACTGCTATACAGGGTGGTCAAAAAACATGTGCATTCCCGTTGCCAGGGATGTTTTGGGATTATACTGAGCAACTTTTACTATGGGACCAATTACGAAATCGCGAAAAAATGTTTTTACCCTGTATAAGAAACCTCTACTAATCTACCATTATATTAGACAGCTTGCACACTTATTAAAATGCCGTACAAATTCAAAAAACTTGATATGCAGGATTGCTTGAAAAAAAAAAATCTCCGACAAAGGCGTAATATTCGTGTCATCGCAAGGCAGACCTTATAAATATGCAAACCACGTGAACTTCGTCTCCCGTTTGATTGCGTTACCGCGGGTTACATAAGAATATGCCCTTCAAACTTTTTTCCGATCTGAGAGTAGGTGCTTGTGGAAAGTGTTTACTGTGTCGCTAGCAGAGCAAATATTTGAGGAGGTAGAGTACCTTGATTCAAAAATACAATACCAATGAAAACATTGTGAGTATAATTTAGTTTAACTGTTATTATTCGAGCTTGTCTGTAAGATCAGACATAAATAATTAGGGGGTTAAAAACTGTAAAGGCCAGAAAGTTTTACGGAATTGACAATAGCAGAGTCGCCTGTAATTAAAAAGTGTTTACTTTTTCGCTAGTTGGATAAACATTTGAGGACGGCGAGTATATCTATCTAGAAAAAACCACAGATAAGAGCGACAGCCTCAATAAAATCTTGAGCTTAAGTACATCCATTAGCTCGTAGCAGTTACCGGTTCACCAAAGCTGGATAACTTAAGCAAAAACAAAAAACCTGCCCTTGAAAGTTTTCTGATTTGACTTGCTTGTACTTGGAAACTGTGTACAAAGTAAACAGTTAGCGGACAAACATTTAAACAGGTCGAGCATCTTGAAACAACAACAGACAAGACCAACAGATTCATGAATATTATGAGTCTAAATTTAGCTTACCAACACATGAGCCAGATGAACAATGTGAGTCTACGAAAATAAGAGCGAACACGGGAGACATAACGGCGAAGGCACGGCACCCACGCGATGGATACATGCCATACACAGATTCAAGGGATTTTTAGTATCCGGAAAACAATTTAATATAGTTTGAAAAAAAAAGATAGATGGAGAAGAAAAACCTACCGGGTTATTACGATCCTTACTTTTGTTGAAGCAACAAAAACGAAAAGAGGCATAACAATGTACACAACAATTGCATAATAAGTTGCGCTGCGCGCTGTTGGTAAAACAGAACGCTTCTGCGGTTTTTGTGCGACGTGCCATTACTTCTTTACTTCCTATTAAACAGGGTATAGAGAGATTAAGAGATGAGAATCAGGGAGATGAAGAGTCGGCCGGAAAATTCGTCTAGCTTTATTCACTTTCCGTAAAATTTCAAAGTGCCAACTTGTCATAAACTTTATAAGAAATCAGACTTGGCTTACAAGGCAGCCCAGTAAATAAGATTATTGCCAATGGAAAGACACTTTCCTGCTAAGTTCTCCAAGGGTCTTATGTGGATTTACTGAGTAACATTTTTATGTATTTCGCTCGTTGTATCAAGTCATAAACTTTGTTTATAAATGAGCCATTTCTGTTAGCGAGAAATGCCTATCCCCGGAAATAACTGCATGTCAAAAATGAATAACTTCCACTGTAGTAAAACTATGAAAACGGATTATATCGCGTATATTGAATTTATAATACATCCCGACGTTTCGAACTCTTTACAGCGTTCGTGGTCAACGGGTGACTGAGGAAAAATTACAAAATGCAAAAATACCCACATACTAAAATAATGAACAATCATAGACTACAAACTTTAAGGCTGGTTGTACATGCAAAATCGGTTCATAAGGCTAGTTATACACTATAATTATTTTTCAAGTAAAGATATATATATATACGCGATAAAAAAAAAAACTATGCCGGCTCCAACCCTACACCACGGACCCGAGAAGATTTAATTCCCTCCTAAATTGTAGGAGGGTATCCCAATATGGGACCGGCAACAAACTCGGCGGGACACATCTTTTCAAAACATCAGAATGTCCAGCATCATCCAACACTACGGTCTCACAGTCTATGTCTCGCTTGCTCCTTTATCAGGTGGACTACAGGATCCCAAGCTGGTGGTAGAGAAAAGCCATCTTCCCTATTAAAGTTTGGATATTTCTTAATCTCAATGGCCTCAGTCACCCGTTGACCACGAACGCTGTAAAGAGTTCGAAACGTCGGGATGTATTATAAATTCAATATACGCGATATAATCCGTTTTCATAGTTTTATTTCATGAGTAACTATCGCGGTAACCGAAGACAATATTTCCACTGTAGTGTTTGAAAAGGCAACCTCAATTATTATATAATTTCTATAAAATCAATTGAAGTCGGAAAAAGCGCGAGCAGAGCTTTCTTACAAGACGAAAAAGGTGCAATAATAGTATTTATTGGACATATGGGAACACTGACCCAGACCTTCCTGATTTTATGGAAAGTGGATTGGAGGCAACACTGAAAATTCACATTCGCATTAGATCCACGAATTCGATAATATAAATTGGAGATGACGAATAACAGTTAGATGATATCAGAACGGTTGAATCTTTACGTTCATCGGAAGGGTTATGGCGGAGCAACACGGGACCCGGTCGTAACAATAACATATATTCGCACGTTAAATATTTCCTTGGTTATATTGTCAGTCTGTGCAAAGGAAAGGCATTCCTGTTTAACGACTTTGCGCAACTTCCTACAGAGCTTCAGAGAATCGGCAACTTGGTGATGATTTAAAGGATTGTTTTTATTTTATTTTATGTGTAGCAAGTTTGGCAGATTTTTTTGTGTTTTAAAAAAATAATGTTGGCTAATGCAAGTTAATCGAACACTTTAGTAATTCTTGGTATTTGAATGAGCTTAATTAGTAACGACACTGATTAATAATGGTGCTGTGTGTTTTTGTGTACAGTCGCCATCAGATATATCGGAGCGGCCAAGGTGTTCACAATATCTGTCTTGACAATAGAGGCGTGTTCATATATTTGTGAGCGTCTTGGCCGCTCCGATATATCTGATGGCGACTGTACCCATTTCAACGTGATGATACAGACGGAAATATCTCTTGTATTCCAAATACTGAACCAAAGCACGAAAATTCTTCATATCTCTTTGAACTCGTCACTCTCGAACTCTGTCACTCCACTCGACTTTCCACGATTAATTTTATGAACAAAGAAAAGGGTACTTTATCTAATAGCTTACTTGCTTTAACTTTGTTTAGAACTTCCCCACTTGTTTAAGTATTTAGTAAATCCAGTTAGTTATTCACTATTAAAACCGCATATTTCCGGCTTGGCAACAAATCTCGCGGGAAAAGCTTCTGTTGAACATAAATATATAAAAGTTTTACGAGATTCTCAATTCGGCTGGACTATTTTTCGCCTGTAATATAGGTACATAATAATAACATACCTACAGGTTAAATATATAATAATAGTTATTGGATTGATTAAATAGACTAAATAAAGGGTTACGTTAAAGAAGACAAAGAAAAACCGGACAAGTGCGAGTCGGACTCGCCGACTTCCGTACTTTTTAGTAGGTATTTGTTGTTATAGCGGCAACAGAAATACATCATCTGTGAAAATTTCAACTGTCTAGCTATCACGGTTGATGAGATACAGCCTGGTGACAGACAGACGGACAGAGGAGTCTTAGTAATAGGGCCCGTTTTTACCCTTTGGGTACGGAACCCTAAAAAAATAGAGGCATAGGCAGCACAAAAGGAAGAAGTGCCCATAAAAGTAGGTATAGAAAATGTGCTTCACAGACAATATTGTGGTTCTCTCAAATGACAAAAGAATCTTATTGATCTTGTAGTCGTGTTTGGATGGAATATATGGAACTTGGTTCACTTGTCGTTATTTATTTGATATCCGTAGTTACCAAATGCTGTTGTATTAGTTTTAATATGACATCTTGTCCCAGGATCGATAATTTCGTTTTTATCTAATAGTAGTTGGCGGGAACTGTCAGATGCTCTATCTTATCTGTAAAACGCAATCGATATCTTTTAAGATTATTTTGGGTGTTTCCTCAATATACACGTTAAGCTTAAGCAAAGAGGATATAATTAGATAGAGCGGTACTGTCATAGTAGATTTTGTAACCACAGTAAATTCACTGCCATCTATCGACACACTTTAAAACTAAAAATGAAGATTTATAAAAATACGATAAAATGTATTTAAATATGGATAAATGTTTTTTTTATTTGCATTAATTATTTTTATGATTTTGACCCGTTCTTTCACTGATATGCGTTAAAATTGTTAAATAACAAACGAAACCGTCAACGCCATCTATACGACAGTAGGCCAAAGCTAGTAGCGCCCTGTGATCGAGAATCAAATTTTCTTGATTTTCGAGGCACGTTTTTTTCCTTAGACTGTATCCATCTATTACGGAGTTATATCTATCTTTGGCTTAAGGAAGTAAAATAAATAAATAATATCAAAGCGGATATAATAAGATAGAGCGGTACTGTCATAGTACATTTTGTAACCACAGTAAGTTCACTGCCATCTCGACACACGATTAAAACTAAAAATGAAAATATCAAAAAATGTATTTATATACGGATAAATGATTTTTTTATGTGCATTTATTATATTAATTATTTTTATATGATTTTGACCTTATGATTTTGTTCTTTCACTGATATGCGTTAAAATTGTTAAATAACAAACGAAACCGTCAACGCCATCTCTTCTACGAGAGTAGGCCAAAGGTAGTGGCGCCATCTGATCGAGAATCAAATTTCTTGATTTTCGAGGCACGTTTTTTCCTTAGACTGTATCCATCTATTACGGAGTTATATCTATCTTTGGCTTAAGGAAGTAAAATAAATAAATAATATATAATAAATAAAGGTTGAACACGCCAAAATTGGGGCACATTAAATTTCAAATGAAAAGAAATCAAAGGTACTGGAGCGAAATATATACCTATACACGTAGGAGGACTTAGCTCTTTCCTTGCGCAATTGTCGTTTTACATCTAACGTCGTGAGACGGTTTTCCTCAAACGACTTGATGGATAACACACACACACACAACACACATAACATGTGGATAACATAATATACACGTGTTTCGAAGATACCAAAAGAATTGATACGAAGAAAAGCGAATTATACCGAATTAGCTGGAATATTATAGGTAGGTATAGCTAAAAAGTTTCTTGGGAGACATTCTGAGACATAATTTAAAATACATCTCCAGACTTCTAAACGGCATTTAATTATACGTAACATTAACGACGGACCAAAAAGCTAGTTTATGATAAAGTTACTTAACAAGCGGCGTAATGGGACGTAACTCGGCTCAGAAGTTATAAATGTTTTAAATAAGTAAACCATTTTACCAGTTTTATTGTACGCGATCCTCGTACCATGAAAAGGGCACTCAAGAGGGTTGTGCGTAATAAAAGCTTTCAAGTTAAAAAGGACATTAAATTGTGCCCAAACCATATGTCCACAATATCCATTTTGCAACAATATTTTTATTTTAGGGAAATTATTTTTAGGGTTCCGTACCCAAAGGGTAAAAACGGGACCCTATTACTAAGCCTCCGCTGTCCGTCTGTCTGTCACCAGACTGTATCTCATGAACCGAATATAATCAGCTAGACAGTAGAAATTTTACAGATAATGTATTTTTGTTGCCGCTATAACAACAAATACTAAATAGTACGGAACCCTCGGTGGGAGAGTCCGACTTGTCCGAGTCGCACTTGTTCGGTTTTTTTGCATACAGTTAGTTTTAACTTTATTTTATGTTTACTAGTAAATACTGTTCCCTACTCATTCTATACTAGGCCAGGTATTAAGTTTATGTATCAGGGGTTCCCAAGCTATAAAGGAATCGTGCCAGTTTATATTTTTTCTCAAACATGCTATGTAATATTGATATTACGTTCTTTATAATAGGCTGGGAAGTATCACGTCTCCGGCGCAGCTAGACGAGGGGCCTGTAATGAAATTTCATACAAAGTTGCAGGCCTAGGCCGGGAAGTGGCTCTTTTTTAATTTCTATTTCACATATAATTGTGACACAGCATCATGGCATTCAGCCATAAAAAAAAAACTATAAGCAATATTTGCTTTTTGGTTCGTTTATGAGATTCTGCCAATACGCCTATTAAAAAAAAACAATAAACGATATTTGATTTATATATATATTTGGTCAAGCAAATCTTGTCAGTAAATAAGAACAAAAAAAAAACTATACTCATCCTTTTATTTTGGGTGTTAGTAATAGTGTAAGACAAAGATAGTATGATTGAAGAGGATTTATTAAACGTTTGAGAAAAGCACTATACTTACTTCGGCGTGAAAAGGGGTTGTCGGCCTCATAACTATCGGTATATATTCTATTCGGCCGACAACCCCTTCCTTCCCGGCCTCTGTAGTAATGTACTATTGCGGTTATAAGACCCAAGAAAATAATCCGGTATCCCCTAATGCTAAAGCTTCTGGGTCCTCTATTCGTGTCACTACTATCTATTGCACTTTAGATTTGTAAAAACATACATTAAACTAAAAGAGAAATTTTCTTACAACAACCTTATTACCTACGTTATTACAGACATTTCCGTCAAATAACCTTTTTAAAGCCGCCATGACACTTTCTTGAGAGAATGTCCATTAAAATATGGCCGGAGTGGGTTCGCATAACTGATACAAATACAGGCAGGCAGCGCGTGTCGCGCGTGGCTCGAATATCAAAACAAATGGATGGATGGATAATGGCGAAAAATGGCGGAGAGTTGCGTAACATTTTGATAAAGTTTAAGAAGGGGTGCAAAGCCAGGAAATTAGAAGGACACAAAGATATGTCATGTGACGGAAGAAATAGCCATCGTGCGGGTTATCTTAAGTACTCTGAAAATATGCTTTTTTTTTACTTGGTTGTCAGATCCTTCGGCTATATCACAAGCTATTTCATACTCTTGCCCATTACATTTCACGACGTTAATGTTGGCTTATATGTTAGAAATGAAGTACTTTGAGGCGGACCCCTAATTAAGCTGACTTTGCCGTATTGGCCGTGAATGGGCGGGACCCACGAAAATAGCTGAACGGAAGCGGATATAAAGGAGTTATTAGTTTTGGTGGTTATTATTCGTCTTGATAAGACCTCTTTGTATCGGCTTCATTGAAAATATTGTAGGAGTATAGATAGAATCACGAAAGCTGGCCTGGATTTATTATGTGGATTTTGACAGTTCAGTACCTAAAAATATCGCGCAAGCTCATGAATCTATATAAACAGTTAAGTATTAGACTTCTTTTAGACTGTTTTCACCTATAAAAATATCACAATATTTACCAACGTCCGGAAACAACACAAACAAGACCAAACATTTTGTATGGCCCATATTATTATCGTCATATCATTCGTTAACTTAAGACTTTTTTAAATAGCTCTAAATCTTTACATACTTATTTCATAATAAATACACGCTGGATAAAGTTTAATCCAAGTATTCTACACATTTAGTTTAATACACATATTCTTGCAACTCGTCAATCATTATCGTCAAGTAAGTATTCAATTTCTTTCTCTGTCTGAAATATAAAACGACGGTAGTTAAGATATCGGAATACAATATGTATATAAAACGTATTAATGTATTGACCAAATTGTATGCGCTGTGAAAAATGTTTTATAAATAATAACATTAATAACTATCAACGTCATGATGAAATGTAAAAATAATGTTTTTTGTTTTTCTTCTTGTTATGGCTTTTGAATAATAATGTTAGAACTTCACACCTGGCACTTGCTACCAGCCAGACATCAATCGCTATCACTAATTTTTCTAATTTAAATCTATCTTTTTTTTTTATTTTTTTTTTTAGCCTGTTCGTGTGTCCCACTGCTGGGCAAAGGCCTCCCCTCTTTCCCGCCACTTGGCTCTATCCAAAGCACATTCCCGCCACTCAACACAGAATGTATTGAGGTCGTCCCGCCATCTCCGTTTGGGTCTGCCTCTGCCCCGAGATCCATCCTGTGGGATCCAGTCCGTGGCTAATTTGGCCCAGCGTTCTGGGTGCATTCGGCAGATGTGCCCTGCCCAGTCCCATTTCAGCTTGGCGGCCTTCACTTCTAAAATATCTAAACTAGATAGCCATAACGTTTTCTCATTATGAGAATTCAGTTAGTGTATATTTATTTGCGAACACCTGCACCTGCGTGTCAGCATCAAAAGTAACGAATCAGACAGTGCGTCAAAACTATCTACCATTACCTAATAGCTTAACAAGATGATATAAGTAGGATTACAAACTCGTACTTGTTGAGCATGATAGTTTATAGTTTCTAGTATTAAGTTCAATGTTTTTGTACGCCGTTTGGTAAAATATAGTGAAACTGTACATAATTATATAAAAGAACCACCACTGTAATTGTACCTATATTTACAAATAAAACACTTACTTACTTACTTAAGTCCCTATATGTGTTCTACACTAATACAAATAGACAGTGTAGAGATATAACATTAAAAACTTTCGCGTTTTGAACACATTACCTAAATCATTATTTATACCCGGGTCTATCACGAATTTATTTTGTTACGTGTCCGAGTGAAACCTGTTTGGAAAAGCATTCCAGGAAAGTAGATAGGTACTTTTGGAGTGGCGTTGTTTCATCGGCTACAATTGATGCTGAGTGTACGTTTAGTACGTTTACCTCTCAACTAACTGGGTGGGTACTTCCTGACTCAACGCTTCCATGACATTTATCATTGCTATCAGACTGTCCCTTTCAGGTCAATTTGGCCTTTATACACGCTTATTAAACTACTTTAGAAATGTAGATATAAAAGAAAGATACGAATAAAAATTTCATGTTACCATCATAAATACAGTATAAAGAACTTTATTCATTTGTAAAACGGGACTTAATCGCGTATTTAAGTTTTAAGATTTACCTCCGACGTTTCGAGGACGGCGTTGCCCCCTTGGTCTCGGAGAAGACTGGCTAAAGTTGACATTAACATCTTCTAGCCGAGCGAGTTTTTCGCACTTGGTCTTGTTTATCAACTTGAACGTTCTGCGCACTAAGTCCCGTTTTACAATTTGATAATGTGTGTAAAAATCGTGAAAGTTTAAATCAGTGTAAAGAACTTTACTTTTTCTTATATTTTTTAGTGGTTACTGTGCAGCAAATAAAATGAGAAAAATAATAGCGTCGTCAACGGAAGGTGTGGCCGTCGGCCAAGTGTGCTAAAATAACTCCGGATAAAAAAACAATTTTTACGCGTGTCGTCCTCATGTTATGTAACTGAAATAAACTCGTTAGAAAATTTGATAAAAACATTTACCACGGAGTTGATTCTTGTCTTTTATAAAGAAACGCATAAAGGTCGATATAAAGTTGTGTTTGCTCTAGGCGGCGTCACATTAGCAAAGTAATAATCTCATATACTTTGTTGTATAACTTAAAAAAATATGTAAAAAAAAATGGGTGCCACTTCGTCTCGCGCTTGACGGGTTTTTACTTTCTATATGGATAATGCAATCAAGACAAATAATACTGAGTGCCTCGCAAAACTCCCAAAAGACAAGATTTTTAAATATAAGCGGAGATTAAACTAACAGAGAACCGCTATGTCTCTGATACTGCCTATCTAAGATTGGAGGAAGTTATGAAGAAAAATAACGCACGAGTAAACATAATCAATTGATAAACACCATGCTTCTTTTATCATAATCTATATAAAAGATTATGACGCTCCGCGCTATGTACGCAGCAACTAGATTTTTTATCACAACTGCTAATAAAGGATTCCACGCGATCAGGGGCCCATTTCTCGACCGGTATTAGACTAATATCAAAGATAGATATAACTCCGTAATAGATGGATACAGTCTAAGGAAAAAACGTGCCTCGAAAATCAAGAAAATTTGATTCTCGTTCAGAGGGCGCTACTAGTTTTGGCCTACAGTCGTATAGATGGCGTTGACGGTTTCGTTTGTTATTTAACAATTTTAACGCATATCAGTGAAAGAACATGGGTCAAAATTATAAAAATAATTAATGCAAATAAAAAAAATCATTTTTCTATATTTAAATACATTCTATCGTATTTTTATAAATCTTCATTTGTGTCGACAGATGGCAGTGAATTTACTGGGGTTACAAAATTTACTATGACAGTACCGCTCTAGTATAAGTTACTCTATGCTAATATCATAGAGTAACTGATACTAGAGCGTTTGGCGTTGGGCGTTGGTTTGTAACCCCAGTAAATTCACTGCCATCTGTCGACACACTTTAAAACTAAAAATAAATATTTATAAAAATACGATAAAATGTATTTAAATATGGATAAATGATTTTTTTTATTTGCATTAATTATTTTTAGGATTTTGACCCATGTTCTTTCACTGATATGCGTTAAAATTATAAATAACACACGAAACCGTCAACGCCCTCTATACGAGTGTAGGCCAAAACTAGTGGCGCCCTCTGATCGAGAATCAAATTTTCGTGATTTTCGAGGCACGTTTTTTCCTTAGACTGTATCCATCTATTACGGAGTTATATCTATCATTGCTAATATTATTAGTCCACGAACTGTCAATTCAAATCGTATGGGCATGGGTTACCATGGCAATACACTAAACAAATTACTCTACTCTGCACGTTTTACTTATCATGAAGTTACTGTACACTTGTAATACAGTCAGAGGATCAAACAATGCCGCAAGTCTCTGCCACCTTTTCCCGTTCGCGTTCAAAAGTGTCTTCCACTCTGTAATTGTTTTACATAGAGATACTTATCTCTCGTCTTATCCGCTTCTATATTTTCACTTAAATATTATAAGTGTAACAGCTGTCATCCCGTACAATTTCAAAATTATAAAGAAAACATTCCTTCATCCTTCAGCGAAAATACTGCCGATGGGTTAGCGCAACTATTTTCATGTTTTCATACAAGTGCTGCCACCTGTCGAACACTGCGACAGTCGACTAAGTTTCCGGAGATCGAGATATAAACACGGTGTAAAAACATTCGCTCAGCGTCGTTTGACAGTTTCAACGCTGAAGTACAGAGGGCGTTGTAACCATTGACCTAATTACACGAAATTTCAGCTGACGAGCCGTTTGAAAAAAAAGAACTAATCGATAAGGTAATTTCATTGCACCTCACTCTCTCATCAAGCGAAATGTGAGATGCAATACACATTGCACAAAGAAATTGGATAGTTGGAATACCACCCTTAGAGTAGATAAATTATACTTTTAGTATTTGTGTAATATTTTTAGGTAAACTAAACGAATTCTTCCGATTTAGCTTAAGGGTCATTCCAGCGAAAACGACACCAAAGGTGAAAAAATCAAACTGTGTTACATTGAAATCAATATCTAGAGGAAAGTTTATGAATCATATTTTTAGGAAACAATAAGTTTGAATCGAATTTTAATCGTTTTTGCGTTTTAATCATTTTTGAACGTGCCTATAGTAGTAGCTTTGATCATGCCGTCACACGGTGCTGTCCCACCCGTCACAAGCTATGAGAAGCATTTTTATTTTATTTTTACAAATTGCATAAATTTCATTGCATAAATTATACATGTACCTAATTCAGACATTCTCAGAAACAATATATAAAAAAGTTATTTAATAAAAATTGCACAGTTTGTTACAATTTGCGAAGTGTCTCAGTAACCTCGCAAGCCCCTTCCACACTCGTGCGCGAACGCGAGTGTGGGGTCGATTTAGCTGATTAGCGAACTAGACTCCAGACTCGCTTTCGCGGCTTCGCGCCGTGATTCGCGCATTAGTGTGGAAGGGCCCTGCAGAGGAGAGGCCATTTGAGGCCATGTCCCACCCGTCACGCTTCTTAATACCATCTATTTCTAATAATAATAATAAAAACTTTTTTTAATGGTAAAGTATAAATGATTGCTTAGGGATATTTTTATATAGTATTTAATACAAATATTGTAGTTGTTAGGAAGAAATAAATCAGTGTAGGTAAAAATAGGAGTAAAAATGTCCCACCCGTCACTGTGCAATGACCCTTAAGCGTGTTCTGGGTCGTACAAGTGCAAAGTTTACAGTAAGTTTACCCAGATTCAATGTTTGAACAGTTTGAAATAAATAACAGTGCACCATAAAAAACCGGCCAAAGTAAAAATGTCCCAAAATGTTTGCGTCTCACATTTTGCTTAGTGAGAGAGTGAGACGCAATTCACATTGGACCAGGAAATTTGACAGGAGGAATACCAACCTAACCCAGGTTCAATGTTTGAACAGTTTGAAATAAATAACAGTGGACCTTAAAAAACTATATTTTTTAGACTACATATTACAAATTATAATAGAAATTTCAATATTTACTCTAATATAAAAAAGTAGGTTACCGAAAGAGCTATAAAGGCGTCCCACGTATCACAACTATGACTTCAAAAGTAGGTCAGAGTCAGAATGATACTTTACTGGAACGTTCGAATCAAACGAATATCGATTAGCAAACGACTTAGTGCAAGGTCAAATGTTCTATTTTTTGTAAGAAGTATAAATACCTGTTTATTCATAATATTCAATTCTAAATGGTCTATTGCATATAGAAATATAGGTAAGGCGTCATATGCAATAAAAAAGAGAAAACTCAATAAAAACACTTACGTGATTTGAATTGATGAACCAACGATGCGCAATCAGCCGAGTGGTGGTAGTCGTAAAGGGAATGACCCACCAACTCGTCCTTGCCGAAACCCAGCGTCTTCGTCAGACTGTAAAAGAAAAAAAGAAGTAATATAAAAAATAAATAAAACCCAGAATTGGCATTTTATTTAATAAAAGCCTTTAAAGTACAAAAAAGTTAGAATAAGTCACTTCATAGTACTAAATATTCTGTATCAAAAAAAATAGAAAATGATAATATCATGGGGCGGTCATTTCTGAAGGTTAAAGTACAATAAATTAGAGAAATGCAACCCAGAACTTAGTCAAAGTTAAAAGAATTAAAGCAAAAGTTCTAAAACGAAATAAATATTTTGTTTGGAACACAAAGTCCTACATCCTTCGTGAAGGTCACTCGCAAATGAGGCCAGACTTAGACTTCCTATGTTTAGGTTATGAATATGATAGATTTACCGGTAGATGACCTTGCATGACCTAGCTAATGCCACTCCCTTCACATCAGGTATCTAAGTAATTCAAACGATATTTTGATTAAAAAAAATTACAAATCAGATAATAAGTCAAGGATCTCGACTTGCTATTGTACTAAACTTACAAAGTTGTTCAAATATCCCGCCATTTCTGCCAAATCCAGGAACAAAAACACTATCCTTCAAGGATTTATATACACAAACACTTTTATGACTACACAGAAACTGTACACACCACAACACTCTTTAAAACATAAAACAATACCGACACCCGTAAGTTTATCACGGACTATGTACAAAACCGCGAAATCATTCGTGTTTAACCTACAAAATACATTTGAAGGTGATATTTTTGTTGATATTGCCCGGCCGTGTATGGAAGCGCGGTGTTAAACGCGCACATGGGAGTTCAGTGGCCTCTTTAACTCGGTCAGGTAAAGCGGCTTTTGGATATTTTTTACAGCGCCACCTTTTGTAGCGATAAGGAAATGGTACCTAGTTATTGTAGCCGTCTAAGGAACTAAATGCCGACGTAGTTTCAACATTTACATAAAGATGGCGGAACATTTAGAAGAGAAGTGTTTTGAGAAATGTTTGAATGCATAAGTACAGTCGCCATCAGATATATCTGAGCGGCCGAGGTGCTCAAAAGTATCTGAACACGCACTTAACCCTTGGTATTCAGATATTTGTGAGCACCTTGGCCGCTCCGCGCAGTTTGTAAGAACAAGTTTTATAAACTTACGTTTCATCAATGTATGTGAACTTCATATCAAGGCTGTGCTTGGTCAGAAAAGTCTTGCTGTCCAGCGGTATCTCTATATTAGACGGATGGGGTATGGGACGGCCCACTGCGACCAGCGAAGGCAGCTTGGCGGAATTCTCGTCTTTCTTGTCTTCTCCTTCCGACTTCTCGGGTTTTTTGGTCTCTGGGGGGACCAGCATGTGGCCCGTTACGTGGATAACCTGAAATGAAATTGAACTTGTAGTGGTATGAACATTGATAATTAAGGTTGAGAATAACGAGCCACAGCCTGTGTTGCACATCACAGAGTGCGCTGCTGTTGTTTTAGCAAAAAAAGATTTATTGCGGATTTAGATTTCCTATTGTATGAAGATGCATTATCTGCAATAAAGTTGTTAAATGTACCTACGTTATATTATGTTCTGACGAACATAGATTATTATTCGCACGTACAGTTAAAATAACTTGAAGTGTTTGAATTTAAAAAAATAATGCATCCATTTTACGCGGCACTAATACTTACTTAAATAGTTTAGATCTGAGTAAGTATTAATTTAATTAATTTATTTATTTATTCAATTTGTCACGAGATGTATTATTGAAATTAATTACACTAATAAAGAGCCGATGTCACCAATATACACACAAATATTTCTTTTATTTAAGTTTCTTTTGTTTAAATGCATTTAGAACAGGTGTGCATGTTTATTGCATCCAATTTATTAATTACCTACCTAACCTACTTTATGCAATGTTTCAAAACAAGTTTTGATATTGTTATTAAATATTTTGGTACAATTAGCGAAAACAATAATCACGCAACTTTCACAGAATTTTCTAGAAGCAAACGACGGAAATATTTAAGTTACTAACGAGTTATCAATTTAGGGCACAAGACAAAGGGCTCGGATATTGGAGTAACGACTTATTGTGTGTCTACGCGGTGATCAATTTGGAACAATGTATGTTTCAAGTTCGTTTCTAAGGGCTTGAATAATTATTTTAGGTATATTAGTATAGATGTGATTGCAGCGTATTAACTCATGTTTTTCAAGAGAACACTTGGCTCAACTCTCTATTTTCATTTCATATTTTTTATCTTAAGGCGGTTCCCTGAGCCAGAAGGCGAAAATTTCTCCTTATATGATCATGTTTTTCTAAGAGGCGTTAATATTCGCGTTAATTTGGGAAAAAACAAACCTTGAAAGAAGCGGACTTGAGATGCACATTGCGTCCCTTGCTGGTAAGCGTACACTTTAGACGGAGCAGCAGATCGCGCCGTCCATCTTGCTGACCGTTTGAGCGGAGAGCCTCGCGTATCTCGTCGTGGTCGCAGGGATGGCTGAACTCGAACACGCTTTGACCCATAATTTCCATCTGAAAACAAGAGTTATTGTTTTTCAAATAACTATAGAAGTTAGTGTTAGAAGTTTAATACAACTTTAGTACTAGACATTGTTTAATGAAAAAGTTTTTCTCTCGTTCAAGAATTAAACTATAATAAAATAAATAAATGTCAAAAAAATTCAAATCTACTAGTAGCTTTATTGTATTTTTATTTATATATTTATATCAATCAGAAACAAACTGAACCAATATGGTGTCGATGAAATCGAAATACGAAAGTGAATTTCGGCATTAGAGCTACGTTTTCAATTAATTTAGGTCAAACGGTAAGTATAACTTCCCCGGGCTAAAATAATATAGTTAACGAAACTACAGTAAAACGCTTTGCATTGATTAGTTTCAACCAAATTTTCGTGAGTTTTCTCGAATGTACCGATGGCATGCCTTCGATGCCGCTTTCTCTTAGCGTATGTATTGTTGCACAACAAAGCTATAGGCGCTTGTCTCATACATAAAGTATTCCATACTTATTAATGTTTTACCATTGTTATTAATGTTTTCTATTAACTTTAAATTAGTTAATTTGTGAGTAGTTATGTACAGTCAAGGTACTTATTTGAATTCTTTCGTCCTTATCACAATAATAATCTATAATGTACTTAAACGGAAATTATATGACACCTGTCGAAGAGACCATTGTAAATTGGTGTAATACGCGGGAAATCGTATAAATGGGTTCCACTGTACTTAAATAATTAACAGATTTTATCTACTTATTGACACCACTTTTTATTAAAAAAACAGTGAAATTTAAGACACATTGCGTTGTATAGGGAATTCCTATTACAACTATAAATAATTTAGGGCTTTCTATGAATCAATAGGAAAACCGTTTTAATTATCCTGTTTATTCGTAACCTAGGTATTACATAAAATACCTAAACCTAAATTAAGTGATCATTACATATTCAGCGAATACCTATGTAAATGAAATAAACAGCATAGGTAAGTATACGTATTGTTTTATTCAGTTGTCCGATTCATTTTTTACTAGCTAAATATTTTGAAAATGATTTAAGTTGAGACGAGAGTTAATAATTTTCCTTGTCGGAAAAAACGGAAACATAACAGCTATTTCCACATTAGTGTTAATTAGTATTATGTAACTCAAACAATCCTATATACATAAACGTGGCATGGTTACCAGTACAATTTCACATTGGGTTAACGGTGTAACGGGTTAACCTCGGGTTAGTGGGATGGTGCAAGTGGCGCTTATTCTGTGCTTACACTACGTATCAGTTTCTATGGATTTATTCAATTGTTACTATTAGGAATCATTCAATTGCTTCTGACATATCAAGCTAAATCCTATTGTTTGTTAAGCCTAGAATCTAGATGTACCACTTTCTTTTACAATAAGTCATAATACGGGTGTATATTCCGTTCCACTAACAAGAGGGTCTACCGGGAACATCGATAATCGACATTTCGTTATCTGCCTCTATTGCTGCATATTCCAGCAATAAAGAGGCAAACAGACAAGCGAAATGGCTCGCGGTAGGCCCTAAGCCCTCCAAGCCATTAATATTAAGAATTATTCCATTCGTTAATTTAATCGGCTCGTGCGCGGTGACGTCACGAGGCCGACCCACTTGCGCCGGCGCTGCGTGCGTGCACACGTGGTTTGATCGAGGTATTTTTGTTCCTTGCTATTTGGATATTTATTTACTTTGTTTTGGCGGTCATATATATATTATTGTGTTGTATGGTGGTTATCTGGTTATCTTTCAAACTTTTATTTAGGGATGTCGAATATGTGGATGCACTGAACTAAGCTTCCTAAAATTAAACTAGGTATCAAAACTATTTTGTAATTTCTAAACATACATGGATACATATTATAGGCAGGTAGTGCCAATAAGATTAATTATCTATTGATTCTAAAGTGAAGATATGAAAAGGTGGTCGCCTATTTTTGTCCTATTTTAAGCTGTATCATGTATACCTATTACCTATGTTCGTTTAGATTGAACTTTAGACTTCATTAGACCTCATCGAGCTCACTGATTTTTTTATCGCATAAATATGGACGCATCTAGATTATAGCAACACATTTTTTTATATTTATATAAATGTATTATTAATGTATTGACAAGTGGATTAGTTGCCAATAAGTTTTATAAATATTTTAAGCAATACATAATAAAAACATTTTTATTCAGCATTGTTCCTCATTTTCTGCTTTTATTTCCTCTGTCTAAAATGAAATGTGACGTTTTCAAGTATAAGGTACCACATTGTCGCTTACCATAAGGACGAAATTTGATAGTATCTTTATACGAATAATCTGTCAGAGCGTCCTTGTGGCAAGCGACAAAGTGGTACCTTTTGCTTGAAAACGACACAAATATGCGTATAACAGCAACGGCACTATCTAACGCATCAAAGCCTAACCTTGCGAGATAATATATCATTACCATATAATATTAGGATTAGGAACGATTTTTGAAAACATTGTAGGTACTAAATGCTATTGATAGCCGTTATCAGAAAAGAGAACGTCCTCTATTCAAAGTGGATAAAACCATTTGTCGCTAAGCGACTAATGATTTACTTGTATGTGGTGCGACAATGGTATCTATAGTTGGTCAAGCAAATCTTGTCAGTAGAAAAAGGCGGCAAATTTAAAATATGTAGGCGCGAAGGATTATCGTTCCAAAAAAAATATGGATTTCGCGCCCTTTTTCTACTGACAAGATTTGCTTGACCAACTATAGCAATATTACTGGTGTTGGATAAGAATAAGATAATATACCATGCATGTAGGCCGAGCACATGATTGGCGCGACAGTATCTCGCCGCGAGATAGACTAACCGTCTTTTACTAACTGTATGAATTAAAGAGGAACGGGTAGTCTATGTCGAGATACTCTCGCGCCAATCATGTGCTAGCCCGGCTGGTTAATATGTCATCTGTCAAATCTGATATGTTCTAGTAAACCTTACGTAGATTAGATGAAACTCATGAATTAATAAAAAGCAAAATTTAAAACTTGGATATAATATGTACTTATTACTTACCTTGGTTACGGATAGTACATAAATATCTTATCATATTTTAGAAGTTTCACACACCCGCGAGTTTTAATGGCTGTTTGTTTTTCAAATAGGTAGCTTAGCAACGTTCTAATTCTAACCATCCGTCGACCTTATCTCTTTGAAATAAGATTTACGAACTCTCAATTAACATAACATAACACAGTATACATATGTACCTAACATTAACATGTAACCAAGATCTTACCTGTGAGACACCAAGGTGATCGGCGATATTTTCACTACAGTAAACGATGTCGCCTTGCTGGGACAGCACGAGGACGAACCCGTCCAAAGCCTTCATGTAGGACAGCTCTGAAGACAGTTCTTCCACGCCTTTGGGGTTTTCCATTTTCGGCTGGTCCTGCGTAGCATTGGGGACTGGAAGGAAATTAATCATAAGGTTAACTTAGCTTCGCTTCAACAATACCTAACTCACCGTTGGTGGTTTAAAAATTATAAGTTATTTGAGCACGAGATCCGGGCATTTTGAGCAGAGGATGAGGGAAGGTTATGCCGCGCTGTACCCGAACTTGGGGGTGTAGGTAGGCGAAAACAAGGCTCCATTGTAATCCTCGGTGCAGTGTAGACCGAGCTGTTCCACCTCCTCCTTATTTGCCGATCGCTATTCCATTAACTCCTACAACTTATTAACGAATAATACTTACGAGTACACAGTGAAACCACGTCGCGGGCCCTGAGGTAGGATATAGCGAGACGCATCACGGATGCCTTGTCAAGCTGTTCCACCTCCTCCTTATTTGCCGATCGCTATTCCATTAGCTCCAAGAACTTATTAACGATTAATACTTACGCAGTGAAACCACGTCGCGGGCCCTAAGGTAGGATATAGCGAGACGCATCACGGATGCCTCGCCGAGCTGTTGTTCTACCTCCTCCTTATTTGCCGATCGCTATTCCATTAGCTCCAAGAACTTATTAACGAATAATACTTACGCAGTGAAACCACGTCACGGGCCCTGAGGTAGGATATAGCGAGACGCATCACGGAGGCCTTGTCGAGCTGTTCCACCTCCTCCTTCTTGGCGGGCAACTGTTCCATCAGCTCCGAGAAGATCTGCATCTCCTTCGTGCGGCGACATCTCGCCGCGACGCGGGATTTCTCCTTGCGTTTCTCATTGTTCCTGGGAAAAAATGGCGATTGGTTAATTTCCTCACACTCATACCTACAGGGAAACTTTTTTATACAATTTTGGAGGAATGGACATTTTTGTTACATATCTTAAAATAATACAAGTAGGTAAAATGCACTATTTACTATTAAAATTAAGGCAAATTAATAATAACCCGAAAATCTTAAAGACTAATAAGGAAGAGTTACGATGAACGATAACACATTTATTTTAGTACCTAATGACAATTTATATTTATAGATTTACTAATGTTATCGCTGTAACAGTTTTATAACCTGAAAGTTGAGAAACTCCTACATTATAGAGTAAATAGAATAAATCATTATTACACAGTATATACAAAAACTTCACAGTTTAATATGAGATAACTGATTCTCATTACTATTCTAAAAATACATTTGTGACGTTTCCAAGCAAAAAGTCCCACGTTGTCGCTTGCCATAAGGACACTTTGACAGGTTATTCGTATAAACATACAAGCAAATCTCGTCCTTATGGTAAGCGACAAAGTGGGACCTTTGACTAGACTTCAACACATTCGAGCATTAACATGGAATGGAAACCCTTTGGAAATCAGATTCACGTACAAGAAGCAGGTAATGTTTACCCTTTTTAATATAAAATCATGATCATCATATAAAATGATAACTAGGCTGTTTAATTAAGTTTTGTAATTGCTCCGCCTCTTAATACTTAATGTTATCTTTATGTTAGTTTCAACAAGCAGCCAAGAAAGTACAAATTACAAAAGCTGACTAAATTGGGCGAGGATTGTCACATGAGTTCAAAAACGAGGCCACTATTAATGACAAGTTGATAGAAAGGTATCTACTCTATAGCGCTATAGCCTACATCATAGTCATCATACTTCGATTCATACTCGCAATTTCTAGGAGAAATTCTTACGGAGATCTAACTACCTATTACAAACAAAGATTAGTAACTAGGTTTGTAACTTAGTGCTACAGGAATAAATGTAAGTGTTTACAACTAACCTTTTCGATATAGACTGAAGTTTAGTTTCTTTCTCCAAAAACGCAGGTGCTCCGGGTATACACATTTTTACAACAATTAAAACATTTATTATTCAATATAATCAAGTGTAATTAAATTGACACGGGACACTTCTACTCCGAATCAGTAATAAGAATGATGGAATTAGTAATTACAAACTATATATCATTAATAAGTCATTATGTGCAAGCGCACAGTTATTTATCGCTAGTTCCAAACAGTACTAAGGATCGAATCATTTAGTAAATACATTCCTATGGTTAACTATCAGGTTTGAACAACGATGTCTACCACTGGCGCCCATTTTTGTTTTACAAGATAAAGTATTGACACAATAAATGTTGTTGACAGATTTCAAACGTCCCTGATAATAAATCATGTGGCGTTTATTTCAAGTACAATATATTTAGTAGTATTTGCCGACAGATAGAAAAGCTAAGCAGTAAAATCGCGTAAATTCCTAAGCCTAACACAAATAGGCTTAAGACAAAAGTAAAGACAAGAAATCAAGAGGCTGTAAAAGTTTTGTGACTTTTGTGGTCTACCGCAACAATGATAACAAAAATACTAATGAAACATGATTCAAATGGGCCATCGCATTACCGTTTTGACGCATGATGAGCCTGACGGGACCGTCATATCAAATTAATTTGATGTCAAGACAAAGAAAGACCGTGTGATCGAAGTAACATTTACGTACGACGATGATAATAGCTTATTTTCGGGGCTACCCGAGGTTTTACTTATTTATTTTTAATTTTTTTAAGCATTGTCCAAAAAACACTTTTATATCGATTGCTGTGAAAGATCTTACATATACGAAATCTACATATATTATCCAAGGTTCGTCTTTGACGTCTCTGAAAATGTGTCTAAGATTTTAATTTTAAACTAATTAACACAAAAGTTAAGAAAGGATACAGATCGAAGGTCATTGGGGTATGGGATCCCCTTAAAGGAAAAGAGAAATAAAATCAAACCATATTATTAAAAAAAAGTCAAGTAAACATAACCTAAATGTTGTCCAAAACAGTGGATCAAATCAATAGAGTATTCTGTATTTTGTGCAACAAACTGTAAACAAATAAATAATGTACCAGTTCTAACATAAATATATGACTAAGATGGCATGCATTATGCATTTAAGGTTGCAACTTTAGGATTGAACGCCCCTTAAAATGTTAAACATCAACTAATTAGTAATAAGTACTAATACAGGTTTGTTTGATATGAAGTCGTGCCACGTAAGGTCTTGTATTTCGCTGACCCAAGCTGAGACAAGTTTACGCAATGAGTTAATTGAATTTTAAATTAGTCATTAGATAAAAAGCAAGTGGACTGAAATATGTAGAAGTAGTACTAGAATTCCGTAGAACTCCGTTTAGCGAAAAAACAAATAATGTTTTGAAGCCTAAGTAAAAAGAAAAACCGGCCAAGTGCGAGTCGGACTCGCGCACGAAGGGTTCCGTACCATTACGGAAAAAAACAGCAAAAAAATCACGTTTGTTGTATGGGAGCCCCATTTAAATATTTATATTATTCTGTTTTTAGTATTTGTTGTTACAGCGGCAACAGAAATACATCATCTGTGAAAATTTCAACTGTCTAGCTATCACGGTTCATGGGATACAGCCTGGTGACAGACAGACGGACAGACGGACGGACAGACGGACAGCGGAGTCTTAGTAATAGGGTCCCGTTTTTACCCGTTGGGTACGGAACCCTAAAAATTACAAATTTAGCGCAATGACAAAGAATACCATTTAACGAGGCTTTAATTTTTAATACCATTAGCCCTATTTTGAGTTGATGCCTTCTCTGGCCTTAAAAGACGAAATAAGTAAGAAAGTTGTCCTACCTACCTACCTACCTACCTATCAGCCACGGACGTCCACTGCTGGACATAGACACCGCCACCGGGAGCGATCTCTACTATCTCTAGCACACTGCAGCCACCGGCTCCCAGTGACGCGTACGAGATCAAAGATCAACCGTCCATCTAGTTTATGGGTGTCCGACACTACGCTTACCCATCCGTGGCCGCCACTCTAGGACTTTTCTGTCCCAGCGGCCATCGAGGTCTCGACTCTTCGGGCTATGTGGCCTGCGGCCTGCGGGATACGGTTTGGTGCAGGATTCCGTTTTAGTATTAGTATACGTGCTAATATTACTAACGTTCACACGAGCATTCTGTTTGCGGGATACGCACGCATACTATAGAAAACTGGATCCTGCAGAAAACCGTACCCGCAAAAAACTGGACGTCAGTGGGAAAGCGGACTAATATATCCCTATCCGGTCTATATCTACTTGGCCTGCAACCTTTCGTTTCCCGGTCTCTATAGTAATGTACTATTCCTACATTTAGTTTGGCGAACCAAAGTAGTTAAGTATGACTAACATTAAATAACGTTATAGTTAAGATTAGGTGAGACAATTTATTCACAATGAAAGGTTCTCATTGGTTGTTGAGATAGGTTGACGTCAACAGTTCAACACAATGTTTAAAGACTTTAGTTTTTTATGTTTAAAAGTACTTGTAGAAGCCGTGTTATCGTTCAGCTAGCTCTTGTGTTAGCTAGTAATAAGAGCACTACAACAATAGAACTTTTGTAGACCAACATGTCTAAAATAGAACGCAAACTAAACACAAATCGCGTCTAAAAGAAAAACGAGTATCGGCGCTAGCAGCGATATACCCCGGCCACATACCCGACGAGTGGCTTGGGAAGTAGTGAAGTGAGGGAAGTATGCAGGGCAGTAAGGCGGCCGAAGACGAGTAGCGCGGCCACACTACGTCTCCCGAGCCACGTCACGTCGTCGTCGTCGGCCGTGGTAATAAGGACGGACATAGCGCTGCCAACGAAACGCGTTGAGGAAAAATCGATCGCCGTGTAAAATCCGAATGGGGGAGGAATATCGATAACTGCATATGATAACTGTAATTAGTTCCGAGGCTTCCAGTATTATTAAGTGTTGCCATGAATACAGAATTCTGTATTTATAAAATTTTAGACTACTGATATTTTTTTGAACCTATAATGTATTAAGAGTTGACATGTAATCATTTAGTAAACTTTATGGTCAGTATACTTTCGTTTATAGAACCACAACATTTCTGTCAGTGTATTATTAAGTGTTGTCATGAATACAGAATTCTGTATTTATAAAATTTTAGACTACTGATATTTTTTTGAACCTATAATGTATTAAGAGTTGACATGTAATCATTTAGTAAACTTTATGGTCAATATACTTTTGTTTATAGAACCACAATATTTCTGTCGGTGTGCCAGTTAATCAACTTGTAAAATAATATTGTCATAACTACACACACATTGCTCGTATAGGTGCCGGACTGCCGGATATAGTTATAATTGTATATAATCAATACCGATCATAAGAAAAATACTTTTTCACGCAATAATTTTCGTTCTTGGTCACACAAATTTTTCGCAACACGATTTCCAGGTTTAAGAAACTGATATAACCAGTCCAACTACCAATAAAATTTCTGAATTTGTATACTTACGGACACATTTTGCCCTTTATGTTTTTTTGTAAAGACCAAAATATAAGGAAAACGAAAACGGAAATAAACACTCGTTTCTTTGCTGTAAATTAAATAGGACCAGTTGGTTTTTGGACATCAATTTCATAATATTTAGATCAGTATGGTTTTTACTCACTATTATTTTTAGTCGCTTTTGGCTGTTTTTTAGTTTAAGTGCGATCATCAATTTCATATTATTTTTCTAAATTATTAATATGATAGGTTATTTGGATATGATCATAAAGTATCACGATCATACTCATTAGCACGGTCCTGGTCAATGTTATTATATGTAAAGTAGTAAAAATAACCAAAGTTCACCGACATAAACAATTTGTATTCAGCGAATATCAATATATAAATATCAATCCATACTAATATTATAAATGCGAAAGTCAGTCTGTCTGTGTGTTACCTCTTCACGCTTAAACCGCTGAACCGATTTAGTTGAAATTTTGTATACAGATAGTTTGAGTCCCGGGGAAGGACATAGGATACTTTTTATCTCAGAACTCACCCCTCAAGGGGGTGAAAAGGGGGGTGGAATTTTTTATGGGGAATCAATAACCGCTAAACCGATTTAGATGAAACTTGGTATGGGGATAGTTTGAGCTGTGGGAAAGGATATAGAATAACTTTTATCCCCGAAATCATCCCTTAAGGGTGTAAAAAATGGGGTGGAAATGTATAGTGTGGACCAATTTGGGACTGAAAAAATTTGTTTAAGAATTAAGTGTTTAAATTACTAATTCCACGCAGACGAAGTCGCGGGCAAAAGCTAGTATATAAATAATTTCGTTAAATCAGATTAAACCTTATTAAATCGATATAGTGAGATGATACGTTTTAAGTATATCGGGGAACTCAGGGTGCTGCATTCGAACCTAACAAATTTAACAAATTTATCTGTTGACAAATGAATGGTTTATGAAGTCTGTGATGAAGTCTCATGTGTATTTTAATTCATACTAATATTATAAATGCGAAAGTCTGTCTGTCTGTCTGTGTGTTCCCTCTTCACGCTTAAACCGCTGAACCGATTTAGAAGAAATTTAGCATAGAGATAGGTTGAGTCCCTGAGAAGGACATCGGATAGTTTTTATCCCGAAAATCATCCCTTAAGAAAGTAAAAAGCGGGATGGAATTGAGATAATTAACGGAGTGCCTGCTAATTTGTGTGCATAATATGCTCAAATTTAGATTGCTATGAAATTTTTTCCAGGCGCTATTCTTACTCTAGCTGCTGTTACTAAGTCCACGCAGACGAAGTCGCGGGCAAAAGCTAGTACTTAATACATAAATGCGAAAGTCTGTCTGCCTGTGTGTTACCTCTTCACGCTTAAACCGCTGAACCGATTTAGTTGAAATTTGGTATACAGATAGTTTGAGTCCCGGGGAAGGACATAGGAATCCTATATCCTATGATAGGATACTTTTTATCCCAGAACTCACCCCTCAAGGGAGTGAAAAGGGGGTGGAAATTTGTATGGGGAATCAATAACCGCTGAACCGATTTACAATACAATACAATACAATCATTTATTAATAAAATTAAAATTTTACACGTCATAGTAATGATATTACAATGCTATTCTAAATTAAATTATTATTCACATACATTAAATTATTACAATTACAATGCATTATTATAAATTCGGTACGCAATTGTTAACCAAACATTATTATTAGTTAGTTAGTAGTTATTTAGATGAAACTTGGTATGGGGATAGTTTGAGCTGTGGGAAAGGATATATAATAACTTTTATCCCCGAAATCATCCCTTAAGGGTGTAAAAAATGGGGTGGAAATGTATAGTGTGGACCAATTTGGGGGTAAAAAAATTATGGATTAAAAAGCAGATTTGTTTAAGAATTAAGGTACCCAAATTACTAATTCCACGCAGACGAAGTCGCGGGCAAAAGCTAGTTTATGATATTAGACACATTGCAGTCAACTCGACGAACGCAATCAAACGCCGGTTGCGAAGGGAAATGCAACGACGCTTATCTTTGTAGCTATTTCAATCGCTATTCAAGCGCCGGCGAGTTGTACGCTTTATGCTTTCCGAACAAACAGCCATCGGCAGTGCCCGTAACGTAAGCTTTGTGCCACATCACATATTATTATATACGTTACCGATACAGACGAGACTGCAACCCGACTGCAATTTGTATGGGAACTGCAGTCCGTCTGTACTTTACCGGTCCTTACAGTCAATCTGTGCACGTGGTCACAGCTGTAGCTGCGCTTACGCAACTGGTGTAGCCCTTCAACATAGGTCACTAGATATGTTTTGCAATAGACGAATATGAAACAAAGAGGTGGCCTATCACATATACTTTTCAAAACTATATTTACATAGACAATAATTGACCGGAAAACATTTTTAATTTATTATTAAATTTACTTATTAACTTATTAACTGTAACTTATTAACCACTTATTAACTTATTAACTGTATCCTTGCCGTAATTAGTGAGGATTTGCAAAGTCCAATTTGTAGGTTTTGGCTGTCTCTGCATCAAGATGCGAACCGGAAGTAGTAGGTTATTTTATTTTATTTTAAATTGTAATTTTAAATATATAATTATTGATTTTGATTTTTAACTGTTATTTTTACTTTTAACTTTTTACACTTGTCTCATCTTATAGGTAATTCTGTGTTTTATATGGGTGCTTGCCTGAAATAAAATCAATTTATTTATTTATTTTTATTTTTATTTTTACTTATTAAAAAATAGATTTAAATTTTAAAAACGTCGGCATGGGCTAAGGACGATTTACGAACATTTTAATCAACATTTTCATTTCATACAAAGTTAAAAAAAATATAATAAGTAAATTTAAAAAGAAAGTAAATGTTTTCCGGTAAATCATTGTCTATGTAAATATAGTTTTAAAAAGTATATATTATGTGATAGGCCACCTCTTTGTTTCATATTCGTCTATTGCAAAACTTATCTAGTGACCTATGTATTTGATTCCACAGGATGTCCAACTCACATCTGGTTGTGGGCTTATAACTCGGAAAGCAGTTGGAACACATTGCTTGTTAGTTATGAGACAGTTGTAGACCACGCAAATTGAGAATGCCAACAGCACAACACCAAGAAATACCAAATATAGCAATCGCAGTGATATAGATATGAAAACGATTCAACATGGAAATCGCATGTTAAGCCGTCAAACCCACTGAATAATAGAGTTCGTCTAATCTAACTTTGCACCGACTTGTACAGAACAAAGTGAAGGAGTGTTATTTTAAACGTCATACATACATATAATCACGCCTATTTCCCGGAGGCGTAGGCAGATACCACGGATTTCCACTTGCTAATATGATCCTGATATACCTCTTTCGCTTCCTTCACTTTCATAACATTCCTCATACAAACTCGCCGGTTTATTGAGCTCTTTGCTCTTGACCTGGCCTTTCTTCAGGATTTCCCCAATCTGATCAGAGAAAGTGCTTTCAACTCCCGCTTCTACTTCTCCCCTATACACACGTCATACATATTTTAATAGAAACTTGATATTAATGATGACATTTTGTTACACATTTTGTGTTTGATGACAGCCACACTTTGTTATTGCAAATGCCATTAACTCTAAGTTGGTCCGACTTTGTTGGATTTATTGTAAATATTGGATTCAATTTAGTATCTAAATTAGGGCTCGCGGTCGAATCCGTGTTTCGTTTACACGTTTCGAATACCCGTTTCCGAATAATACGTAAACGGTTTTCTGGCCCGTTCCACACGTTTAATTAAGAAACGTGTAGTTAAGACCCGTGTACACGGATAAACGGGTATTCGAAGATACGTATCTTATTTATCCGTGGCTCCGGACACGTCCTTGACGATAGTAGCGAAGGAACGAACGCCAGCTACAAATGAATAGACAAAAGATTCAGGACGAGTTTCTGTCATATTTAACCTTATTCCGTGGGTCATAGAGTCGAAATTCAATAAACGGTTTAGAAACTCCTTTCTTGAGCAGGTAGTTTTTGCTTGCAATAGGTATTAAGAGTATTCACGCTTCTTATCAAAGTATAGTATTTTATATAGCACTTTAAATAGCTACTTTTTTTTACGTTGCGGCTTAGCAATATAATAAAAAAACCTGCTAGTACCTATTTAAAAAAAATATTAGAACCATCGAGTTCAGTATGTAGGCAGGAAGTCAAACTAATGTTCGAAATTGGCATTAAGTAAGTATTTATAAAAAAATACAATTTTAACTTGCTTCTTTATTTTTAGTTTAATTTAAGAACATGATATGAAATTGTATTTCTTGTCATATAATGTAGGTACACCTTATAAAACAAAGTCCCCCGCCGGGTCCGTATGTCTGTCTGTATGTTCGCGATAACCAGACCTCACCTATATGAATGAAGTTTTTCTTTGGGAATGTTTATGTGTATATTTTGTTAAGGTTTTGTTTAAGGCGGTTCCCTGAGCCAGAAGGCGAAAAATCTCCTTATATGATCCTGTTTTTCTAAGAGGCGTTGATATTCGTAGACGTGGAAAAAATATATGTAGTTCTTGACTATATTATCTTTAACAACATAGCTTCCGATACACGAATTATGACACTTCGCTCGATACAATTAATTCCCAAAGTAACCTCTAACTCGGACTTTTAATCCTACTTTACTCGGTTATTTATTATGTAATACTATAAACAAAAAAAGAAGAAAAAACAATCTTAACATAAATAGTAATTTCATAGCTTTAGAATTTCGATATTGTAAGGTAACGTTTTTAAAATAAATAAAAACGGACTAAATTCGATCAAAATTGTCACTTGGCGCATATGTTCTTTCCCGTTCTTTCTTGCGAAATGTGACAAAGACAACGGCAAACCGATGGAACGGCCTTAAATTGGTAGAAATATGACGATGTTTGCTAATGAAGTTAGAAAAAATCACGCTGGCTTAATCGAAAACGCTGCCCAATCTATTTGATATCAATGTATGATGGACTTGTCTCCCTTTCATTGGTCTACAAAAAAGTGCGCGATGGCTGTCTGTCTATATTTTAAGAATAATTAACCCATTATTAACTTCTAAAAAAACCGGACAAGTGCGAGTCGGACTCGCCCACCGAAGGTTCAAGAGATACAGCCTAGTGAGTGGTGACAGACAAATGGACATTGAACTCTTAGTATTATTAGGCTTCCGAAGTGAATACTTGTTACAGAATGTATTTTATTATGCTTGACTCTCCATGCGAAGCCGGGGCGGGTCGTTATAGTTTTTAAGCTCCTGATGACGCTCCTCGGTACGGAGTGAAACATGTCGAGCGTTTTCGACTTAAAACACGTGGGTGACCCGTTTTTAATATATTTAATATATTAATAAACACTTTAAATCAACTTGATAAAATTGCACCTCCTCAATAAATTCTAATTGTTTTTACTTTAGGTACCTAGTACCACAGTAAAACGCTTTTTAGTGCGGTGCAGCTACAAAACAATGGAAAACATTTTCTTGTGCAGATGTTTTGACCTTATTACAACGACATAAAGCTTGTAATTGGCGGTGACACTTGTGATAATAGTTTGGGAACCTACATGTTTTCGACGATGACAAACAAAAGGATATTGGAAAACAATGGATGGATGGACCACCGGTCGGCAACGTGCGCATTTAAGTTTATTACCTGAACGCTAGTGCGAAAGTGACCAAAGTGAATTATGAATGATTACCAATTTAAAGATCTATCTTAATGTAATTAGCAATATTATCGCAAGTTATCCAAGGTAGTATGGGTTTTTATGGTTCTTGGGTAAAATTACTCGATAATCCCGCTTTTGTGTACCTACTAATAACTTTTTTGCGCCGTTGGCAGGTTTGTTGTTTTCGCAAAGCAGTAATAGATCCGAGATAAAAATAACCACGAAATAATTAAACTGTTATTTTTAATTAATATTGTATTCTGTCTGCACACCTATTATTAACGAAAATACTATACCATTATGTAATTATAAAAAAAAACTATGATCGGTATCAAATTTTTGTAATTAGCTTAGAAGCAATCGGTTTTATTAAATGATATAAATAGTTTAAAATAAAAATTATGTATACCTACTATTAAACATAGGAAGATTAGGAAGATGGCTCAGTACCTATGTTTTATGAATACGGTTAAAAACAATTTAAAAAAAAGTAATTGTGGGGTTTTATGAAACCACGATGCAAGTGAAACTTTTTTCGGATTGTAGGCATTTAACTAAAAAAATGGGAAATTATCGCGGTTTTAATTTAATCTTAACTTAATAAATTGGGGCGATAGAATAAAAGCTTCACTTTAAAAATCGTACGACAAACGAATTCATCTGAAGTCAACATAATAATAGTGGACCTTGTTACCATTGTACATTGGCTCAAACTGGTTCGGAGTATTCAGACCCGTTCGGAACGGTCTTAAGTACCCGTGTAAACGGAGATACGTGTCTGAGATACGTTTCTTGGGAACGTTCCTTCGAAACGTTTTCGAATCCCGGCGGTTCCGTGTAAACCGGGTTCTTAGTACCGCCGGGCTTAAGAACACGGGTATTCGTTTCGGCGTGTAACACGGATACCGGGAGCCCTAATCTAAATGCAACGTAGCTATTTGGCTTTTTGAAAGTTAAAGAGAGAGTATTTATTTATTTCATATTTCCTGTAAATCTATCTAAAAATAAGGACATAACCTAAGAAGAAATTTATCGTTTTAGGTATTGTATTATTTAGGAGGAAATCCGCTAAACGGTAGGCTATTTATTCTCATTTATAGTTACAGTTATATTTAGTAGTAGGTATAAGTTCAGAAAATAAAACATAAGGTATATCCGTATGAGGTTTAAAAGGAGACGTCGACAGTTATAAAGTCGCATCAGCAATTTATTTTCCATTTATATATGTTTCCACTCTTCCTCATGAGTCATGGTCATCAAGTACCAATGCACTATCTTGTTTTCGCAAAAAGAGTGACGTTCAAGGCTTAAATCTCTACTAGAATTAACTTTTAGGATTACCTACTATCCTACTAACAAGCTCTTCCGTAGAAAAGTTTGACCACGAAGAAGTAATGTTTTCAAGATAAAAACCACCAAATCAAGATCCCTCTTTTTTGTGAGAAAAGTGGTGGTGTTAAGACGAATTAATTGTCGAAGTAATTACAAGCTCTGACTTTTTGTATGACTATTTTGTATTCGGACCCTCCAGGAACAAAACTTTTCTATTCATCTGATGCAAACTGCTAAGGAGTCCTGTAATTTGTATTCCCTGGCAATGGTTTAATGGGTCTTGATTGCAAACAACCAGCTAAGTCCATCCACGCTAAATCTTTGACCTTATAACTTTCCATCAGAGGCATCAGGTGAGTCTTATTTATCAGGTTTTAGGTATTGACTTAATATTCGTTTCTCGGGCAAATATATCATTTATTGTTTTAGGTAAAGGCCCTGGCCTTGGTTAGGGTAAAACTTTTTTAATGATAAATAAAGCACTAGGCCAATGTTGTAATAATGACCCCGTCATTTTGCTATCAAACCGGCAACTAATACAAGTAGCGGGTAAGTGGCAAGCAATTGGCGATGATTGCAAAAATAATAGCGTGTCCGACATCCAAGCCAATTGAGATCACGTGACGTGGGCAAATTTATATGTTCCGTTCGTCTGGGGTGTTATTTCCCGCACTTATAAAGACAAACGCTAAACAAAACCAGTACAAAAGCTGCCTTTGATAAGCCAGAGTTCTTATGGATCTGCAGGGCATAGTCACATTGGTACGTATGAGCTTTTGAATCATCTACGGTAAATGAGCAATGGGAATAAGTAAACTGAAGCATCAGCAGTAAATTGATATGAGAAAAGAGTCATTGAAAATTCGGTGACGTGAATTGCGTTCACGATTCGAAATTGACAAGCGGAGACGAAATCGTTCAAATAATTGATGACGTTTTCTGAGAATACAATGCCGAAAGGTTGTAAAGTAACTACCGAGTACCGACGCACGAGCGCAGCTGTGGCCATTTCTTGATAGGTAAGACTTCACATTTATCGATGAAAACTACATTACACGTTTTGTGTTCAAAGCTATTAGAATTACAAAATATAACAACCAACATTAATCATCAATCATCAGATTTTTATAAGTAAACAAAGTACCTACAAATATTAAAGTGAGTGAGGTACAAAGAAATTGAGAAAGTCAATAATGAATCAAACGAACGTCAAGATAGTAAATAAATACACAATATCCTGGCTGCATAGCCGGTGGCTGGTGAGATAAGATTATTTACATAAACACAGACGTATTGATAATATAAGTAATCATTGATTACTTAATCAACTTCTGCTTCGTTGCACTTGCAAGCAAGTAGCGGCCGACACATAAAATGCCGTCCAGAGCTATATAAAATGATAACAGACACCCATTTTGACTGCCCTCGAGTGTATAGTGGCATATTTCTCTGCTAGGTCGAGTCCCTGCAGTTACGAGTCCATTGACGTTTTACATCAAAATGCATAACATTACGTGTAACGTGCAAAGCATAGTTTGGTTGCAATGTGCAGTAGTATTCGCAACGAAGCCATTTTGATGACGTTATTACGCTAAAGTAGATGTCCTGCGTCACTGTCTCCCGGCAGTTTTGGGATACCAATACCACGCCCAACATTCCCAACAACATACAACAAATTGGTAACGGTTACCAGCTCTGAGCTGTCCTCTTCGACCGTTTTTCCCGTGAGGCATATACTCGTAATTAGTCTTTCGAAAGCACGTTTTGAAGGAAAACCTGCTCGAGTTCACAAACATCCTTACAAACCAACGTTCCAACCAAAAATATATTCACAGAAATATTGCCAGTCTTAGAGGCGTGCAAATATATCTTTTGGAACGTAGGTTTGTAAAGATGTTTATGAACTCGACTGTACAGTGTACAGTGACCTGCAATAATATGCTAATTACACAACAAGGCTGCAAAAATATCTGACACGATCTTATTTGTAGAGCCATAAGAGCGTGTCACATATTTTTGCGGCCTTCGAAGAGTAGCATATTATTGCAGGTGACTGTACATACGGCAATGGAAAATCTATACAGATGAAAATTCAAAGTAAATAAAACAAACAAGATTTTCCTTATATCCATCAATACGAGTAATAGGACCAATTAAAACAAGATTATATGTTTATTTCGACGCCAATCAGAAACGTGACTAAGTTGAAGTAAACGGACCTCGTGTTAATGGACCGCGAGCCAGGCGCAAATTTCGTCAGTCATCGCCTCCGTGAACGTCAGCTACCGCTCCGTTGATGGGTTAAGGAATGGCAGCCACCGAAACGCGTAACACGGTCTTTCCACAGCGATACAATCGGCTGACGATTTTGTTTATTTACAATAGCATTATCTGACAAAGTATCAAACGGGAGGCGATTACGCCGAAGACTGAAAAGAATTTTCTTTTTTACATGTTCATGTGACCAAATAAAGCTAACCTTACAGATATTAGTTTTTAACTTTCGCCTAGACGCGATAATGATTTTGTTATATGTATAATCAGCATGTATACCTTTATTAGGTTGTATTCATTGCACTATGACCTCTTGTACCATCGCCCACACTCTTAACTGTCCTTCGGTGGACCTTACGCCTTTTGTAATAAGGTCCACCGATAGACAGTAAAGATAAGTGTTGCTGTTCGTACTATCTGTTACCCTACCTATATAATGCTGATAATTATCATTATGACAACTTCTCGAAGGCAAGTCTCAATATGTCCGCATTTAGAGTACACACAGATAAACTAAACTGCCAGCACGGATATTAACAACGCGTTAGCGTGTCAAGTGTCAATTAATAACTCTCATTATGATAAATAGAACGCATTTTTCTCATGTGGGGGTTTTCAGAAAAAATTGTACTATTTACTTTTTTTCTAAAAACCATCAACTTTTGGGTAATTTAGACTCAGAATCACGAGTACTATTGAATGTGACAAAAGGAATACAGCCCGCCCGATGGTAAGCGGTTACTGTAGCCTGTGACGTCAGTAACAGTGATGTCGACAATTGTCGCATCTGTCACCGTGGTGAAATAGGGGCCAGGTAGTGGAGAAATGAGACTAAATTCAACCAATTAGGCTGTCATCAGAGAGCCTACCGCGGAAATCGAAATTTCGTTATCTGCACTCTATCGTTCTTGCATATTCGAGCGACAGTAAGACAGATAACAAACAGTGATTATAGATTATCGCGGTAGGCCCTCAGGAAACGACAAAGAAAGAATTTATTATACATAGGTTTCTGAGTCAAGCGTCACGAAGAGTCAAATATCCAATTATAATGGTCAGTTTTATGTCACTATGGATAAAAAGACCGATCAAGGTTACTTAACTGCGCGGAAGTTATAATCATAATGTGACGTTTTCAACCAAACGACCACATTGTCGCTTGTCAATAAGGTGGATTTTAAATTGAAGCTATTTGGAAATAACGCCTTATTGACAACCGACAATAAGTACCCTTTTGGTTGAAAATGGCACATATATTCATAATAGCGTAAGGGCTTAGGCCTTAGGGTTTCCCACAACAAATCAACGCCATGCCAAATGCTTCCACTGAGGCTTTGTGTGATGTAATTGAATAACCAGTCCGGTTCGAAAAACAGTTAGATTATATTAATTAAAAAGGAAAAAACGCTATTCTATACGATAGGTCAATAGTATTGGGCACAATACTCGACACGTTTTTCAATTTTAATAAACGAGTAAAAAGTAAATGACCCAAGTTACAAACATGTTAAGTATGTATACATTCGATAGCATATCGCGAACGTATGTTTCGTTAATGAGCAGGTCATTTTAGAATTAAGGTTATCGCTGGATACCGTCGTGTGTACTGTGTACAGAATACAGTTAAACTTTGTATTCGGACTGAGGGTACGGTAGACTAACCGGTATTAGGTACATTAGAAACCCGATTAACGACGCACGAAACAATTAAGTAAATACTTTATAGAATGTTTCGAATATGGTCGAATATTTTATAAACTGGTATGCAAGAAAACACATTTCGTCTGTTACTATACCAGAGTGAGGCTGATTTGGTTTTGCACTCGATTCGAGTTATTCGCGAAAACTTTTTCGACAGCTGTCATTGAGACCCTTGGATACCTACAGTCAAATGTGTTGTTAACTACACACAAAAACTGGCAGGTTTGTAATGAGAACTTTAATAAAATGATATGTACCTATAGTGTAGTGTGGATGACTTTAGAATATAATGAATTGAGTAAATGTAAAGCAAGACGATTTACAATAATGTATGACACGGTGTACCTATTTGAAGAGACCATTGAGCATAAATATGACAGGTATAATATAAATCTTCTCAAATGATTTCAAATGGCGTAAAAATCATTTGAGAAAATTCATACTATAAAATGAAGTGGTAATTTACCCGAATAAGAATAAATAAATAATAGATAGAGAAGGGTCAATCAAAGAGAGGATATGAGATAGCGCGTGTGAGATAAATGAGACTGATACGTAACTAGTAAACAAAACGTTGCTTACAATCTTGAGAAAACTATTTGCCAGTAAAAAAGCGCGCTAAACCAACAATGTTACTATTTTCGTGTGATCTTTGCTCGTCATTTCAAAAAATGACCATTTAATAGTGCAATACATATAAGGATCAGTAATGGATTACTTAAAATAGATTTTGGATACGTTTCAAATATCGCAAATTCTTAGATTGACTCAAAGAGGAATGAACTCTTCTAAAATTATCTTAGCCAAGGACATATCCCCTTTGAAGTAATATACAAAAATTGAAAAAAAAGGAGCATAACAAACTACAATTATAAGCATATCAAGTACAACAAATAAAAGCCGGGTTTTACATGATCCGTCACATGGTTTTGGTCAGCAGACGAAAACACTAGACCTGTTGGCGGCCGTCCTAAGCGGCCTATTTGTAATCGCATAAACACGTTGAAAACGAAACCATTTCATGACTACTAAACGCATGTTTGACAATGCGTCTGTTCTTCCCATCGTTTGACAAACATTGCTTCATAAAAACCAGTTTACATGTGATCTCCTATTACGCTTTTTTGTTAAGGATCTTGCATGGGGACCAAAACAGCCGAAACTCAACTAGAAACTCGCCAAAACACTCCTGACAACAAACTAAACCAAATACAGGTAGAAATAATAACAGGACACAAGCTCTTCTAATACCTGTTAATTTAGATATACAGAAAGCTATGCAGAGCGTGCATGGAGGCAGACGCAACCATACATATACTTACTTACCTATGCAGGTACATGCAATTAGAACTGGTACTTAGAATAGAAGTATACTGGGCGAAGCAACTGGGGTCTCTGAGAATCTTACACGAAGCTCTAAGCATTTCTAAGGTTCGTGGAGGTCAGGTGATCAAAGTAGTGCTACTCCTTTATATAGCCAAAATAAAAATTAAGTAAGAATTCAGAAAAACTAACTAAAGAAGAACACTGATTTAAACTTTCACGATTTTTACTCATTATTATTTACAACGACGGGACTTAATCGCGTAAAATAAGTATTAAACCCACCTCCGACGTTTCGAGGACGGCGTTGTCCCCGTGGTCTCGGAGAAGACTGGCTAAAGTTGACATCAACATCTTCTAGGCGCGCGAGTTTTTCGAACTACTACCAAGTGCGGGTAGTTCGAAAAACTCGCGCGCCTAGAAGATGTTGATGTCAACTTTAGCCAGTCTTCTCCGAGACCACGGGGACAACGCCGTCCTCGAAACGTCGGAGGTGGGTTTAATACTTATTTTACGCGATTAAGTCCCGTCGTTGTAAATAATAATAACTAAAGAAGAATTTATGTGTGAAGCTTATACTGGATCGCCTGATGAAATACGTTTGCTTGGTATTGCCATGCGAATAATAGGTAATTTCTGCATGCTCCGAGTGTTTAAATCGGGCTTCCCAGCAGTGTTTTCATACCAAGAAAACCTATTAAAAGAATCAACCAGATTCTCTTTCAGTTGCACATAATTAAGATTATTTTATATAGTTACCTACATTTTGAAATATGAAACATGTTTAGTCCGTTAGGGACAGCGTCAGATCACAAGATAGCCATATTTATCTTTAATATGGTGATAATAATTATAATTAAATCAATAAATATCACCATTGGCCTGTAACGTCAATAGCGTTGTTGACACATGTTGAATTTAAAAATAATTAAAGTTTAAAAATATAAGTTTTAATATTGTCTTCGGTTACCGCGATAGTTACTCATGAAATAAAACTATGAAAACGGATTATATCGCGTATATTGAATTTATAATACATCCCGACGTTTCGAACTCTTTACAGCGTTCGTGGTCAACGGGTGACTGAGGAAAAATTACAAAGTGCAAAAATACCCACATACTAAAATAATGAACAATCATAGACTACAAACTTTAAGGCTGGTTGTACATGCAAAATCGGTTCATAAGGCTAGTTATACACTATAATTATTTTTCAAGTAAAGATATATATATATACGCGATAAAAACTATGCCGGCTCCAACCCTACACCACGGACCCGAGAAGATTTAATTCCCTCCTAAATTGTAGGAGGGTATCCCAATATGGGACCGGCAACAAACTCGGCGGGACACATCTTTTCAAAACATCAGAATGTCCAGCATCATCCAACACTAAGGTCTCACAGTCTATGTCTCGCTTGCTCCTTTATCAGGTGGACTACAGGATCCCAAGCTGGTGGTAGAGAAAAGCCATCTTCCCTATTAAAGTTTGGATATTTCTTAATCTCAATGGCCTCGCGCAGCATTCTGGGTATGTAACGCTTCTCCTTGGCAAGAACCAGAGGCTTATCAAACTTGATTGAGTGATTGGCTTTATCCATGACATGCTCACAGACAGCAGACCTAGGTCGACGGTGCTTGACATCAGCTATGTGTTCCTTCACCCGAGTGGAAATAATACGCGATACAATCCGTTTTCATAGTTTTATTTCATGAATATAAGTTTTCTTAAACACAAAAAGGAAAAAAAATGGTATTTTATACCAGTCGCTTTTCGGTGAAGGAAAACATCGTGAGGAAACCGGACTAATCCTAACAAGGCCTAGTTCCCCCTCTGGGTTGGAAGGTCAGATGGCAGTCGCTCTTGTAAAAACTAGTGCCTACGTCAATTCTTAGGAATAGTTGTCAAGCTGACCCCAGGCTCCCATGACCCGTGGCAAAATGCCGGGATAACGCGAGGAATATGATTACATTATGACTTTCAATAATTATGTCAAACAAAGGGACCCCTGTATAGACGTGTGCGCCGATTAAAAAATGATCGGCGGCGGCGTTTGCCAAAAAATTGGCGGCGGCGGCGGCGTATTTTGGGCGTGAAATCGGCGTGACCTTGACTTTCAGGTTTCGTAAGAAAAATCGTTAATTTGTTGTTTTTCTTGAAAGTTTGATCAATCCAGGTTGCTGGCCAGTGATTCCAGTGAACTAAGTATAGTTTTGAATAGGCTGTGAGTAAAATAGGATTTGTAAATGAATAATATAGGATAGGTATAATAACTTAATTTTCCTAGTAACTTGGATTAAGGGGTTACCTGGTCCCAATGACCTACGATCCGATCTGTAACTCTCCATTTTCTTATGATTTCCGTGGTTTATCGTATTGACGGACTTTAACAAAACAGAACTCCAAAATCCTTGAAATTTGTTAGACATAGTGGGCTGTTATGGCTTCCTTTTAACGGTTTTCTTGTCGTACAAGCACCAGGCTTACCGAGACGTATCTTCTTTCTCGTTTTCTCATTGCTGAGGATCGCGATCACATGTAATTTGTCTCCATTTCGCGCAGTCATAAGCCGTGTGGACTGCACGGTGCAGACTACCGCAAGCCGACCTCTTCATTGCGTTCGACCTTCTCACACATGCTCCAACTCGAGCACGTTTGTTTCTTCATATCATACGTTAAAAATTGCATGATATGTCCGAGGAATCTAAGGGCTCGCCCATGGCATGTTGTGAAGAGGTGAGTGGAGATATTGAGCTCTCAGAGTTTGGGGTTTTTTCTAGCTGTCCAAGGTATAAGCAGCAGTCTTCGTCAACACCACATCTCAAAAGCACCAACCTTTGCCACTTCACACTTTTTGAGACTCCACGTTTCAGTACCATATTGGAATATTGAAAAGACGAGAGCACGCAAGCGCACTTTATTTGCACGTCGAATACCTCTGTTCTTCCAGATCTTTTCGAGGTTAGCCATAGCACTCTTAGCCATGCCAGCTCTGCGGCATATCTCGGCGGTTCAACCATCGGCAGTTCGGCACTGGTTATCAACCCAAGATATACAAACTAGCTCGCTTTTTGGTAATCGCCGAGTGCTTTGGTAACTGGGAGAATATTTGCCCTGTCTACTACCATTACTTTTTTCTTGGAACGGTTGAACTCTAGAACTTTTATCTTCAATTTTCTTTAGAAGAGCCGCCATTTTGATGTATTTGCTGTTGTTATTCCCGTCAGGCAGGCGACAATAGTAGCACAGTTTGTTACAAGAACTTTTGTACCAAGTCATATTATATTATCATTCATTCTTGTTAGATGGCCCATTATGGAAAGGCGTATACGTTTATAACTAGTACCTACTACAAAAATGTTTGGTTAATTGAAAGCCCCAGTGACCCAGGTGACTGTAACCATAGCAACGAGTGATAAGAAAATGTTGCTTCACCTATTTACAGCTTGCACATTTCCGTAGGGCATGCGAATCTACAGTGTTGTCACTCTGTCTCTCTCTTTCTCTTGATTTTTTTTCGAGAGTATTCGCACATCATTACTTCCAGATTTTTGCTGGACTTAAATACAGTTTAAGGCGCAAGCAAATAAGCAAGGATGGGTCGCAATATTAGCCAGTCAGTTTTCCTTTTCTATTCCACCTTGAGGTCCCATGGTACATGTCTACATGAGCCCTGTGTTTTCGTTGCTCGAAACTCGTAAGTCTTGTCATGACTGAGGATTCTGCCTTCGTATGTGAGACAATGTGAATTCACAATTAAGAAGAAAAAATCCTACTTCATATACCTATCGCTATCTCATATTTCTTGACGCTGAATACTGAGGATTACTCAGTTACTTTAATCGGTGTGTGAAACAGTTTGTGCAACTGGCTCTTCTGTTTTATTTAATTAATAATTGACGTATATCTGACAAAAAAATCCATATTGTAATTCAAATACCAACTTGGAATAGCTAATTAACAACACTCAAGGTCACGCCGATTTCACGCCGATCATTTATCGGCGGCGGCGGCGTGGCAAAAAAGCCCGGCGGCGGCGGCGCGTCGGCGCGGCGCACACGTCTACCCCTGTATTGCCATTTAGTTAGGAACGTTTCGTCAGTAAAGTGCGATTGTCAGACTTTGACTATCATTTGTGACTTTTATATTCCTTTAAGGCAATGGGTCCCGTATAGACATTTTTGATCCTCAAAACAAACCTGATCGACTGATACCATTCATAAAAATAAATTCAACTACCCTATTGCAGACGATTCGTTGCGTTGCGAGTGATAAAAAATTAATAATCCTTAATTAATGTCGCTACACAAAGCAATGGTAATCCAGTAATAGGCATGTGAGCTGGTATTGCAACATTTTCAAATTAGGGAAAAATAATAGTAATAAAATTGTATGTATATCATAAACCCTATTATTTGGGACATATCGGCGTTATCATAATATTGAATAACACGCCGAAAACGCGTGGTGCATTATGCCAAATAAACGACATTGGCCTCTGGTGAATGCATAAAAATATCAACAGTCACTGATCACGATAATAAAATCACAACTTACATTTATCAATAGTGGTCAAGAAGCCGCTGAAAATGGAGAAGAAAGAATGTAATGCATGGTGAAGCACTCACATAAAATCTTCCAAGTCGACAACGTTGGTGTACTGGCAAGGCTGGCCATTCACGTTGTAGCACATACTCCCATAATCCCACTCTTGCGCCTGGTTACACGGTAAGTTTGGCATAATAGGCGCCTGGTATTGTGGAACCGTCCGAGGATATGCCACTTGGGGAGGAAAATACTGCGCTTTAGGGGCGTAATAGCTTCCAGGATAGCACTCCACTGGAGGGATTTCACGGTAAACACTCGGAGCACTAAGAGCCACATTGTTCACTGGCTGTCTAGACCACTGGCCTGTCATTGGACACTGCAAATTCCATCCAATATCCTCCATGCGGCCCACGACTGGGCATTGGAGAGGGACGTTGTTCCCGTAACCGTGTATTACCATTTTAAAGCCTGTTTCGCTTTAGGACACCATCAAGAAGTCCATCTACGGACGTAATCCGCGAGCTACTGATAGTGGCAGATGCGCTTATCTCAAACCAACTTAACTAGCATGGTAGCAAAAAGTCGATATAAAACTTAATAGATAACGAGACATTATCAATTTCGACCCTGGCAAGAATTGCGGGCGCAGATATGAGGCAACATTTATCAAGATATGTTATTTCAAAAGGGATTTGCTGTTCGAGACATTTAATTAAACGGCAGTGTCGACGCAAATACGAAGATAACGCTTCAGTATTATTCGGACTTGATGGAATCCATCAGGCGCAAACTGACTGACTGACTGGTAGAGAATGCCTATAATGGCATTAAGTCCGCCTGTTGTACACTTTTTATGTGCAATAAAGTTTAAATAAATAAATAAATATTTTTAATCGATTAAAAACTTCTAAATAACGAGATTTTTTATTTACATTTAATATTAATATAAATTTCAGTGTAACGACTCATGAACATAAAAACAATTAATAAAATAAATTATGTATAAAAGATAACCGGGAGGAGTGGAAGAAGAAGGGGGGAGGCCTTTGCCCAGCAGTGGGACACAATAGGCTCGTAATAATAACAGGTATAAGAGATACCTACAGACAAAGTAAAGGCTCTGCCACACGTTTTCCCTACTAAGGCTTTTCTAATTCAAATGTGTATTTATTTGTGATGCTATGAACATTATAAAATGTTTATAATGTAGGCTAACTAAAGTCAAGTGAAACCAAGGCTAGAATTTTGCGATAAAGATAAAAATATCAACATTCATTTGCATTTTTAGCTCCCTAAATGTATTGAGAAAATAGCAGAAATGTACTGTTAAATCCATTCCTGTGCTACCAACAGATAAACTTTATGACCGATTGACCCTGACACCTTTCATCAGTTGTCAAAACAACGCCTTCACGAATAACGAATTCAGAGCGTAATAGCTGAAAGTATAATCAAGCAACCAAAAGTTATTTAATTTTAGACTCAGTTACAATATCCTAAGGTTACACCGAGGATAGCCAGCATATCTTTTTTTTTCAATTGTAAAAGGACAATTGTCCATTGTGTTTTGATTTCTACAAGGATGTCTCATGTCTTTTTATAGCATAATCTAATGAGAGTAATGAGCACAAATTATTTCGGACAAAAAGTACCCAAACCATATTAATTTCGATACTGCTGGTCTTTGAATAGGATATTATATGTATCTGGTCTTTGCGAACAGACGGCAGTATGTTCCAGAGATTCGGTGCTAAAGAATGGTGAAGACAAACAAAATAAGATAAAAACAACGATCATTCAGCCGTCGGTCAGTCTGCAATATTATCAACCATGTGATTACAAATCCGGGTATCGGCCGCCATTTCCGTCCAATAAGATTATATGTATTATCTGTACCTATGAGTATGCAATTCATAATCAAAACAGGTGACAGCAAGCTATTTCTGCCATCACCCTTATATATTGACTCGTTATTTTCCGTCAGTCAGACATAGTGAGGGGTTTGATAAATAACAAACAAGAAATCTCTCTTCAAAATTCTCTCTGTCCGAGAATTACTACTCGTGCTGTAATGAAATGCCTTGTCTTGCCTCGAATAAGACGGACAGTGTAAGAACTCAAATGCGAGTTTCTTTAAATAACCCGACTACCGAGGTACAACCAATAAAATTAATCGATCAAATACCGCAATGGAATACATCTCGTACGGCTACGAATTCTCGCACCGTCTAAATGAGCCCTTAAGTAGGTATATATTCTTTGCTACGATTATCACAGTTAAAAAAATAGAAATAAAGTAATTTATTTTCGCATAAAACATAAAACTTTCAAATAAAAATAACGCACAATAAGGTCTACGTACAAAAAAGGGTTGTTGACTGTAAGTAAGTAAATATTCTTTATTGCACCAACATTATACATTTTACATACATGTAAAACTACAAAGAAAATTTTAAAGAAAAAATATAATCAGGTAACAACAGGCGGTCTTATCGCTAAAAAGTGACCTACCTATTAAAACCTACCTACCTATTTAAATAATAAAAAAATATATTTTTTCTACTCGTCGAGTATAATCTGTGTATTACGACTTCATATGCGACACTACAACCTTACTCTTTTCAACGTTGGATAGTCTATGGCACTTCCGACTTAAGCATAAGAATTTTATCGATACGGTTTAGTCAATTATAATTTTTTTTAAATAGAACTACCTATACATACATTTCAGTAAAATATTTCTTGTTTAAGGAGACTCGATTTAATGCAAATTAACCTACTTTAACACGCTGCTGCCTCGCATCTGCTTTGCGATTGGTTGGCCAACAATTGCTTCATAAGTCATAAACGCGCATGTGACACCCTTCATATAGCAACATCCATATCCTACGAAAACCGCTTAGCGTTGCTTGTTAGTCTCCATAGGCTACGGTGGCTAAAATCGAGAAAAAAACTGTCTTAAAATTGAATTTAGCGCGGAGCAGGTACCAGGGCCTCATGAGTTACGAGGAGGTGTCGTTGACCAACCCGCCGGGGGCGCCGGGCCCGGCGGCCGGGGCGCGTACGAGTATGAAGGTATCGCGGGCTGCGGCAGCTCGCGTATCTTAGCTGTATACTTTTGGTTTGTTTACCTAAGTATATGATTCTACTAGTTGAAAGTATTATTTTTTTGTCTCGTAGAAAAAGTATTGTATACAATAGTGATATAATCAAGCTTTTCAATCTCGTACCTTAACTTAAGCAACTCAGCAAGCTTCGTTGCTTAAACACGGTACTCGACTGAAAAGCTTTCTATTATATCACGATTGTATAAAATACTATTACATCACGCATCAATAGCAATAAAAGTAAACGGTAGCTCTGTAGGTATTTTTGACACACTCCATTTATTTAACCGAAAGTAACTATAAAGAAAACGCAATATCGGAGTTGATACGCACAATACGCCATATAGGAGTTAACCTATAGAGTGGGAAAGAATTCCAGAGATTACCCGCTTCACTTGCTCTACATAGTCTTCATACTTGTTTATTTTCACATCTTATCTTAGGAAGCAAATGCACGTTGTTTGTAGCGGTACACAGCGTGAAATACATGCGTGCGCGATTCTGATGCTAACCATTGCTCACACTGTTAACTAACAATACGTAAAGTAAACCTTGTTGCACAGAGATAAGGTATACCGATGGTTTGTTAATTGCTTGTTATACCTCTCGCGTTTAATGGTGGTCCCTAAGACATTCATTTATATACCTATGGAGTAGCTGTCACGTAAAATATTTGTAGACATTCTTTGGAAGTTTTGCACATTAATGGGCTGTGTATTTAAGTGGCACTGGCCGGGCATGTCTGCCGCCTGAAAGGTGGGCCTAAATGGTAACCGAGACCCGCGGAACACCGTCGATGGTGCAGGCAGGGGTTCAGGCAGACCTAGAAGAAGATAGCGGGACGACTTGGACGCATTTTATCCGGATTGGAAGGAAAGTACAACCGACATAGGTATGCGTTGTTTTATTTTGTGACTTTTGCGCAGTTGTAAGTTTTAACTAAATACATAATTTTTGGTTACCTATTAATATAAGGTTGGTAAAAGCTATCTGTCAAATGAATATGTCTCTTATTCGTTTAATTTTCTTTTTGCATGTTTGAAAAATGATTACTTGATTAGAGCTAAAAAGAACGTTTGAAAAACATGTTCCATAAGTATTTATGTATGTTCTTGTTCCTAATGTAATCAAATGAATTATCCTTGTATACTTCAAGAAATTTTCAATTAGAGCGATATAATTTTTTTTTCTAATGCATACTTTTTATGATAAAATGTGTATATTAGGGAAAAACATAAAAACACGCTACGCAGCTACGTTGTTTTTATTATAACTAAAACTCGCATTTTTCCATAATAAAGAAAAAATGTGTTTTGCAGAACGATTCGCACTGTTTTACTTGAAGCGCCGGTATTTTATTTGCGTTTGTTATAACAAAATGTTAGAGGTAGGTAAGTATTTCTAATAAAAAAAAATGCATTCAGATTTATTTTGTTTAATACAGGTTTGATAGATATTATCGATCCCGTTATCGGCACGATACGTCAATGTATAACTTGTTTGTTGAATTTATTTAAAATATTACGTAATCCTCTGAAAAGCTGATTGCTTTCGAGATAATATTCTACAAAAGATTCTGCTTCCTAATATATAGTCTTTAAAAAAAATCTCCCTGCAATTTAGTTACCATGAGCTCTTATTAAGGGCTAGTTAAGGGACTACCGAGAAAATATTTTTCTTTACTATCACTCGAGCATATTCTAGCGATAGAGAGACAAATAGACGAACGAGCGAAAGACATGTTTCACCGTTCACGGTAGGTAGGCCCTAAATTAATGACAATCTTATTTTTTAAGCCATAAGATTCAAATTCGAGTATGTACGGCTACGTCGACCGATAAATTATACGAATAACATAACAATAACATGTGAGAATCAAGATACACTAATTGGGAGACTTTCGTGGTGAGGTGAGCATTGTTTTTTTTATAAGTTACGTGATTATGCACAAGTTTTGTATTTTAGTTTCACCTCTGAACTTATTTTGTTAAAGCTTTCAATGTAAAATAAAAGAATTTGCAAAAGCGAGGTGTTGAAGTTATCCATCAGGCACACTCATTATCTCAGCAATATAATATAAGTGCTATTACCCCATAAAACGAGACCGTAAGTAATTCTTGAATACGCGTATGCATAGTATACAGAAAGGGCAGTTTGGAAGTCGGTCGCCCGTTTGATGCGCGTATAAAAAGGAGGATAGCTTTTTTGACAGTCTCTTGATGTGCGATTTCCAGTTTATGTTTGTGTCTAATACCCAGAACAGTAGCTGAATCAACAGATTCTAATGTTGTAATATTGTAATTAAAAGTAATTGGTAATGCTGATTTTTGGTAGGGCTTAAATTAGCTATTGATATGCTGTACCCTTACAGGGTCCATGTGAGACATTGTATTATTGTATATTATAATTTACATCTATACTGTACCATCGTTGCAATAAAGAATTATGAATTCTGAAATTGGATTATTTTGGTTTTTTCTAGATTGGTTTGAAGATTATGAATATCCAACCAGCTTTAAAAATGTTTAATTGTTACACTTAGTTCATTTTAAGCTTCATTTTATCAGAACACGAGAGCAACACCGAAACGTCATCTGCGAAAAGAGCGCATTGCTCCTTTATTGCATTTGGTAAGTCATTTATATAGATTAAAAACAAAATGCACCCCAAGACACTACCTTGGGGGATCGAGCCTGTCTGGATGACTATCGGATCTGATCTCTCGGTCATTCGAGAATAATGTTGTTATTGAATAAGAATTATTCGCCTTTCGAATAAATTTTGCCCATCTCTGCTATCAATACATCCATATTAGTCTTAAAAATTGTTCTCATTCGATGATGTATTGACACCTTAGATTCTTAGATGTAGGAAAAATTAGAATAACACAATCAAAACAAGATTTGATCTAAAATATAATTAACATAACAAAGAATAGAATTTCTTGTTCTAGTATGACTAAAGTATGTCAAATTTAACTCCTGCTTAACATTTTCGCATTTCATTTTGAAGGCATTCTTATAGAGGAAATTTCAACATTTGGGACTATCAAGTGCAGTGCACCCGCATGGAGACCGTGCGGACTACAGGTCACCGGACTAGCGAGTGTCCGTATTAGCAAGGCTCTACTGTATTGAGTACCAAAAAGGTTTATACTTACAACCTTCCGTGTTTTGTGTTGATGTAAGAGTAAAAAGAATGTAAACACAAAAATGGTTGGTCATATGGCCAATGAGGTTCAGTATTTTATATCTTTGTAATTTTATTTTTATTTTATTTTTATTTCATACATGGAAAACCAACAGCTATAAACATTTTTAAAGCTACAATAGAATTACAGAGCCAATTACAGGTTCTCACTTATAAAAATTAAATATACAAAAATCAAATATAACTAAAATTCAGTTCAACACACAAGTACCGACAGCACAAGCCAAGGTTAGTGAGTACTGCCAGCTGCAAAACCGCATAGACACAACAGGAATGGAATTCATTCAGAAAGTAACCATGCACTTCAACCGCTGACTGCACAAAACTTTAAAGATTAAACAAAAAATAAATAAAAAAAAAAACAAAAAGCAAATACACCTATAAAGGACAACTTTAGTAAGCCGAGTCCGAACCTGCGCTAGAAGTATCACCCATATAAAATGCAATTAATTTCTTTCTTATTACAGATATGCTATCATTGAATATATCGAAGTCTAAATTAAGCAAAACTTTATTTAAAGTCTTGCCTGCCCTGCACAAAAAACTGTTTTTTCTATATTTAGTGGAAGCCTCGTTAGTACTAATGGGACGTAAGTGCCTTAACCTTCTCGATGGAACAGTGAAAGAGATTTTACTAAGTAAACTAGGACAATCAACATGGCTTTTAATAATGTTTATTAAATACAAAATATCCGCAATTTCCCGGCGTTTAACAAGTGGGATTAAGTGATGTTTTTTACACAGCCTAAAATAATTAGCAGAATTATAATTTACATGCATTTTAAAGCAGAGGAATTTTATGAATTTAGTTTGTAATTGCTCAATCCTATCAACATAAATTTGATATTGAGGATTCCAAATCTGAGATGCATATTCCAGCTTGCTCCTTACATAAGCACAATACAGGATTTTAAGGGTCTTAGGACGAGTAAAACAAGCTGAACTACGCATTATAAACCCAAGTGACTTAGCTGCTTTACCCACTATACTGTCAATATGGTCATTGAAAATAAGCTTGGAGTCATGAATAACACCTAAATCCCTCATGCTCTCTACTTGCTGTAGAATGTCACCTTTTAACGAATATGAAGCAGGAATTATGTCACGTTTACGAGAAAAAGTTACAGTGAAACATTTGGAGGGGTTTAAATCTAGCTTGTTTCTTATACAATAGCTATCTAGCCGGCTTAGATCGGATTGCAATGCATATGTATCGGCAAGCGTATCAATTTTAGCAAAAATTTTCATATCATCAGCAAAACTAAGTAATTTTGAAAACTGGAAACAGGTACTAATGTTATTTATAAATATGTTAAATAGAAGTGGACCTAATAAAGAGCCTTGGGGCACTCCGCTTGGTATAGCTACCCAGCTTGATATATAATTATTGATCACCACCGACTGGCAGCGATTTTTTATATAAGATATGAACCATCTTAAAAGATCACCCCTTATACCAATTAAGTAAAGCTTAGATATTAGAATATCATGATCAATTCGATCAAAAGCTTTACTATAATCAGTATAGATTACATCCACTTGACGGCCATTGTCCATTGCCTCTGAGACAAAGTCATTAAGTAAAGCAAGATTAGACACAGTTGACCTACGTTGGACAAACCCGTGTTGAGAGTTATCTATGGAATTTTTGAGTACAGATGAAACCTGTATGTGGACTATTTTTTCTAATAATTTAGCTATAATACACAATTTGGAAATGGGTCTATAATTAGTCACATCCGTTTTAGGACCTTTCTTTATAACAGGAGTAATAAAAGCCGATTTCCAGATCGCGGGAACGGTACATTCGGCAAACGAACGGCGGAACAATAAGGAAACAGGTTTGGTTAGGGTTTTAGCACAGTTAATATAATACAAGGCTGGCACTTGATCGGGAATTATACCATTAATCAAGCCAAGTCACAAGTCACAGTCACACACACTTGGATTTTTAAAGAATGTATGTATATATTGAATGTACATACATTCTTTAAAAATCCATGTAAAATAAAGTAGTAGTATTTGAAACCCTTTCAAAATAGTGTACCTAAAGGTATGTAAGCAACATTCAGCTTATCTTACAGCTGTTATCTCTAAACCAAACTAAAGATAGTTTCTACTTGATTAAAAAACAGGATAAAAAAACAATACGGAATTGCAGTAACTGCAAACATGATTCATACCTGACCTGAAGAACTTGTTAATTATCATGAAAAATATGGCGAGATTTAAGGTACAAAGTACGCAAAAAATTGCCCACAGTAATTTATGGTAGTAACCATCTGGCAATATACACATTATTTTTACATGGTATTTAATTTTACAGACACAAGAAGGGATCTTAATTATTTATGGTTGTTTTATTAATTTACCCTATAGACAGCGAGTAAACAAAGCTTTTAAAGAGCTCTTTGAGAGAGAAAGTTTTTCTGAACGCTGATAGTATGCTATGCTCAAGTAATTATTAGGTTAGATTACTTCCACGACGCTGGCATGAGCAGGAAATGCTCATACTATGAACTGGTTATGTCCTTACCTTCGTTTTTGATTACTCGGCTTTGAAGACATCTCGAATATTATCTGAGTGACACTATTATGAAACTTGGCGATATGACCACAATCTTGAACACTGCCAAGGATAGTATCACATCGCTTTGCACGATTATTTTGTCCGTTTTGTTTACTTTATCACCACAGTTTTATATTACTTGTCACGAATTATGTCATTTTACAATGCACTTCACGAAAAATACACTTTGTTGTTGTGAATTTGCACAGTAGACACGCACCAACACCACGATCACGATCGCTTCAGATGAATTTGTCAAAGTAGGTTGTCAATTAGCAGTCTAAAAGAATGGAAACTTCTGATTGGCCAATACAGAAAAGGGTTATGACATTACGCCTATTAGAGCCAATAACAATTTAGAAAACAAACACCTCAACGAGAACAAACTGATTTTAATGCGACTCTGTTTTATTTTAACAGATGTCGCTGTAAATTAGATCAAAACATGATCAAAAGCAATTTGACAAGTGACGGTAACGTGAAATTATGGATGGTATAGAAAGGATGCCAATCTCTTAAGGCAGAATTGTTGCAAAAGTGATCGCTTTCAGCTTTAAATAATAGTTCCTAATCTCTCCGGTGGCGCTAGTTAGGCTCTGGGACATAAGGCAACAAATAACCCGACCAAATTACGTAGGTTGTTTTTGGTAGTAATTCGGTGTATGGTGGCGCCGCCTAATTACTGTTTTTTGATGGACACTTTTCATACATAGAGATTTGGCTCCTTTATATAGTCTCCATGCGTGAAATGTTTAAATTTCATGCAGCATTATACCGAAGAGAATAGGCAGTATAGAGGGTTATTGTCATAGTAATTTTTTTAGTCACAGTAAATTTACTGCCATCTATCGTCACACGATTAAGACTAAAAATGAAAATGTATAAAAATATCAAAAACTACCTGCCAAGTGCGAGTAGAACTCGCGCATTGAGGGTTTCGTACCAGAGCCCCACTTAAATATTTATAATGTATTCTGTTTTCAGTTTTTGTTGTTATAGCGGCAACAGCAGAAATACATCAGCATCTGTGAAAATTTCAACTGTCTAGCTATCACCAACACGGTTCATGAGATGTAGCAAAGAGTAAAGTAAGTATAATAGCCTTGTGACAGAGTCAACCGCAGCACAGTTCTCATAATATTTTATTATAATTGTTTTACTAACATTTTTATCGTAAGTGATATTTTATTACCTAAAATAACTCACTGTGACATCTAGTGTCAAGTTTTGACATTATTTAGCTTACACTTCGTGCAATCCATATAGGTACATTCTAAAACTTGGGACTGGTTACAAGTCTTGGCCTTTACCGCTAGATGTCACGATTTCGTGAGTGGAATTTACCTGTGTAACAGTCTTCGTAATTGATTTGGTAATTGGTAATACTCCGTATTAGATGGATACAGTCTAAGGAAAAAAGTGCCTCGAAAATCAAGAAAATTTGATTCTCGAATCAAGAAAATTTGATGGCGCCACTACGTTTTACCACATTTGGCCTACTCTCGAATAGATGGCGTTGACTGTTTCGTTTGTTATTTAACAATTTTAACGCATATCAGTGAAAGAACATGGGTCAAAATCATATAAAAATAATTAATGCAAATAAAAAAAACATTTATCCACATATAAAATACATTTTTTGATATTTTTATTTTTGGTTTTAATCGTGTGTCGATAGATGGCAGTGAGTTAACTGTGGCTATAAAATTTACTATGACAGTATCGCTCTATTATGTGCTATTATATCCTGAGATTATATCTTTTTTAGTTACTGAAATTATATAAAATAAGTGATAAAAATATGATATTAACATTTGATGTTATAGTCGCCAACGTCCATACCACGTTGAAAACACCGGTTCTCGTCCGATCACCGAAGTTAAGCAACGTCGGGCGAGGTCAGTACTTGGATGGGTGACCGCCTGGGAACACCTCGTGTCGTTGGCTTTTTTGCTACTATTTTAATTTTGGTGTCTGCGTTAATAAATGATAATATTTTTGAACGTATAAGTACATATGTTATTTTATTAATTTGTTTAGTAGTTAACATAGTTTTTTAAGATTTTTTATACTAACACCCACCGTTATGAATCAATGCATAAACGATTTTTATTTGATTTTATTTATAACCCCCCTTTGTATCTAATTTTTAAAATACGGCTTAAATGTAGGTACATCGTTTCATTATGAAGTTCCGTCGAACATGATCATGTTCAGTTTCCTATCTACCTTAGCATTTCTATGGGTTAAAAATATTAATTAGTAAAATTACTTCCAAGCTTGACCTGAAAACGCATCGCCAAACAAGAAAATCGTGTCAGCGAGGAGTTACTTTCTGATGTTAATTAGCAGCAGCAGTTAAACTTAACCAAAAATTACTTTCAATGTGTAAAAGCTTTGAGGATATTATATTCATTCAATTTCATTCCGAGCTTCTTTGAATCACACGGAGATTCCGGAGGTCGGTCAAATCCTGGCTCGTACAATTGAGTTTTTCGGAACTTATGTACGGAATATCATTAGATATTACCACTAGCTTTTCGGTGAAGGAAAACATCGCGAGGAAACCTGCATACATCCGCGAAGAAATTCAAAGGTGTATGTCAAGTCCTCAACCCGCATTGGGCTAGCGTGGGGATTATAGCCCAATCCTTCTCGTGCATGAGAGGAGGCCTGTGCCCAGCAGTAGGACGTATACATATATAGGCTGAAGTATTATTATTATGTGTATCTCCGTTTTAAAACTCTCGGGTCTTTCGATCCCGGTCGTTTATAAGGCGTGTGTGGGGATATAGATCCAACACGTAGAGGCCGTTTGGAGAGATTTGATGTCATGTAGAACGCCTGCTGGAACCCATTCATGGGTACATCAATAGATACCCGTAAACCGGTTTCAGCAGGCATTGGAAGCTATTGTAGAGAATATGGACAGAGTACTGGTCTATGGTTTAAGTTTGGGTGGAAAAAAGACTGGGCTATTGCAAAGAAGTCCGGACACCTGCCATAACATTGCATGCACAAGTTATCGAGGCAGGCGGTGACTCGCCACTCGTTAGATGGGCACCTGATGCGCCATCGTAAAGACGGCCAGGCGCAACACCGGCGTGAGCGGCTCAGGGGTGTCGAGAGGTGTGCTGCGCTTTCTCCGAAGTTACTCGCGGCGTTATGCCCTTTAACACTTCCACCCCTGGAGCATATAGCTCTTACGACTCCCCTCTGGACATCCAATTATTATTGTAATTTTAATATTCATATCTCTTTGTGCATACTAAAACTATAAGTATATGGCTATAAGATTTGAAGACGCGCAATGGACGAGGGTTAAAGTTGGTTAAAAAAGCAATGTTTCTAGATCTTTCATCCTTTTTATTATTAAAGATTTTGATCACAATGCTTGAAAATGGTTAGTAATTCCAAAGATAGATATAACTCCGTAATAGATGGATACAGTCTAAGGAAAAAACGTGCCTCGAAAATCAAGAAAATTTGATTCTCGTTCAGAGGGCGCTACTAGTTTTGGCCAACTGTCGTATAGATGGCGTTGACGGTTTCGTTTGTTATTTAACAATTTTAACGCATATCAGTGAAAGAACATGGGTCCAAATCATCAAAAAAAAAATGCATAATTAATGCAAATAAAAAAAATCATTTATCTATATTTAAATACATTTTATCGTATTTTTACAAATCTTCAATTTTAGTTTTAAAGTGTGTCGACAGATGGCAGTGAATTTACTGGGGTTACAAAATTTACTATGACAGTACCGCTCTAGTATAAGTTACTCTATGGTAATTCTGAATGAGTAATCGTTTTCTTTACAATTTATCTGCAGTCTAGGCACACTGGTGGAAAAGCGATTTTGTTCTGAACGACGTCCAAAAGAATGGGCTGGATGACGTCGCGACCCCAATCGCCAACGCTGTTCCAAATGTTGCCAGGCACATACTAAAAAAAAAAAAAATATTACTGTATATTTTTGCTCATTTGCATGTATATCAACTATCAAGTACTTCTCGAGATCTTTCTAATGAGTCATAACTCGATGTGTTTGTGTTATTTCCATCGAGGAGTTCCTTTAGTTACCTTCCGACTGCATTATCAGATCAGCTTCATGTTTCAGCGTTTCTCCTGCTTGCTGAACCGGAGGGGTCAAGCGAGCCCCCACTACAGCTAGGGACAAACTGAGCCCACGCAACGCACCGTATGCATGCATTACTGCATTATGAAATCTGGACCCTGAAATTTGCATGCCTAGATTGAAATTTGTTGCGTACTTGGCTCAGATTGTCCCTACCTTACGTTTTGCATCAACACCTCTCGTAGTTTCCCCTTCCTAGTCCTTGCTGCGTAACTTCTAACTAGAGTTAGGTACAATAAGTACCCAGGTACCAGGTACTTAATATAAAGTTTATCTTGTACTTACACTTCTAGAAATCACTTCAGTTATATTGTTTGCGGGCATGTATTGCATTCTGTGTAGTCCTCCACTTAAACTGTCTAGTGACACAGTCGTAGATATCTCTCGTGTGTGTAAGTTCTTGGATATCTGAGAATTTTGAATAAAGACATGAATATTATTCTTTACATTTCTGTCATGAAATGATGTCACCGATCGCTCTTTTAATTTTAGATGTTAGGAAGGATTGCGTTGGGGTGGCTTGGAACAGCTAAAAATAATTAGTTACAACAAAACGATGTGATTATTAACGAACAGCTGAATGTTGTGATATCAACCGTTAATACTATTTTTACATCTCACTCACATTTGCACGGTATGGACGGTCAAGTTATAAATATGACCAGTCGGGACAGCTTAATGAGCTCATTTCGTTGCCGGACGCCAGACCATCAACATCTCCAACATCTCCTGATGATGCCTCTTAGAGAGGCGAAACTCGTGTAGTTTTTTGTATTTTTGGTGGTTGTTTGTCATATTAATTACGTATATAGCTATTTATTTTTTTGCATGGTTACGTTGCTTTATTTTTTTTTATTTTTTTTTAGAAGCGCTGGTGGCCTAGCGCTAAGAGCGTGCGACTTGCAATCCGGAGGTCGCGGGTTCAAACCCCGGCTCGTACCAATGAGTTTTTCGGAACTTATGTACGAAATATCATCTGATATTTACCAGTCGCTTTTCGGTGAAGGAAAACATCGTGAGGAAACCGGACTAATCCCAACAAGGCCTAGTTTCCCCTCTGGGTTGAAAGGTCAGATGGCAGAGTCGCTTTCGTAAAAACTAGTGCCTACGCCAATTCTTGGGATTAGTTGCCAAGCGGACCCCAGGCTCCCATGAGCCGTGGCAAAAATGCCGGGACAACGCGAGGAAGACGATGATGATACCTATTTTTCTAAAATATATGTCCCACCTGGAACGTTAGCGAAATCATCGACAGTATCAACGGAACTATAACGCTCAAAGATTGATAGACTAAAGTAGTAGAACACGATAGTTTTTTCCAATATAAATTTATAATTTTATATTAAAACTTACGCGAAAAATATACCAGAGCAGAGTGTGAACGAAAGTCCCGGTGAATGTATGGTTTCCATCTGCTTCCAGTTCAGCAATTACATCATATCCGATCTGAAACATTACATTCATCAAAAAGACTAATTGTCTTTAGGTTACATATATACCTAATATACAAAACCAGCAATATATTTTGTTGTCATGTTCGGTTATCTGATAATAATCTGATAGAAATAGATGAACTCAAAATTTTTTCATCGAAACCACTTTTAAGTGCCTTCCAAAAGGGGTTCTGTTACCAATGTGCAAGTTGCGGAAAGTTTCAGAAAAGTTGCAAGTTCTCGCAAATTTATTTCATAGGAAATTAAGGAATCTTTCATTTTGAAAAATTCCGATACCCATACAAAAATTTGAGAAGTTTCCGGAATTTTTCAATGTGGAGATTGCCCTATTTTAGAAACCTTCCGAACGCACATAAGTAGGTTTTGTAATTAGCTCGATATAGGCTTGGTTGATTCCCAGGTAGGTAGGTATCTACAAGTCTATAAGTTCTACAATCTTCTTCTGCAATATTGACCAGATCATCAGTTCACCTTGTTAGGAATCTTCTATCTGGTATCTTCCACTCAAGAACTTCTTTGCTACAATGTTCATACGGCTACAACGGCTTATAGAGCCTCCACTCCATCTCCGAACACCTCCGGTTCCAGCCCCGGGCACTGGAGGCCTTGGTCATTTTTTCCTTTGTATATGATATATATTTCGTTTTGCCCCGGTGACGGTGTGCAAGCGAGACAGTGCTCTGCATGTTTCTAACATTCTCTCGTTCGCACGCTGTCGCCGCCCCCGTTGTGGCGTCAATGTGAAGACCACCTTAAGAAGTCTGGCAACTCTCTGCTACGTAAACGTTTTTCACATACCTTCATGTCCCTGATGTTCAACCGCCCACTGATCGTAGCGGAGGTTGTAGCGACACCCTCTACCGTGCTGACTGACGTAGCCTGTTGGAAGTTCGTCACATCCATCTTTTGTATGGACACCAGGAAACCATTTGTGTACGTGACGTTACCCGTGACGTGCCATTTGTACATTTGTTGACTGTAATAGGACACAATATATATTTTTAAATAAATGGTTACGGCTGATAAATTTGATCATAAAGATAATTATTTTATACTTAATCAGGTGCTGCACTATATATTTGCACCTAGGTATAGTTGTTATCAGAACTATCGGCTAAGGTGTTTAAAATAAATATAGGCCTGCGCAGATTTTATACTGGGTAATTAGGCACAATGTAAGAAAAAACAAACAAAATAATGATAAAACAATGCAAACAAACTAAAGAACGGCAGACGACAGGCGGTCTTATCGCTAAAAAGCATTCTCTTTCAGGCACGCTTTGGTTAGTTAAATTTGGATAATGGTACCTAGTGGAAAATAGAAAGGAGTTCAAAAATATATAGTACAGTATTATATATTTATGTTTGTGAGCATACATTAGCAAGAGATGTGCGAGCGATTAAAATTGATATTACGATACTTTTTAGTGTTCCGTACAAGACTTTGTTCACGGAACACTTATGGGATCATTTTGGTATTGCAAATCGGTTATTTCTAAATATATTTTTATTTATTTTAAACTCTATTGCACATCAAAAAGAAGTAATCATAACAATTCAACTTGTGATTGCGACTACGACGGTCGCGGGGCGTCATGGAGCCACGATGATAAATGCGATGTATGTTTGCAATCCAACAATAGGTATTTCTTAATAAGGCTATCAAGGTGGTGGTGGCGGTTACTAAGGTCTGATGGTGGCGGCCATGGTCATCATCATCATTTAAGTATCCTGTCACCCACTGCTGAGCATATGTCTTTTTTCGTGTACTCCACCTATCCCACGAATGTCGTCCACACAACTAACGAGCTAACCTGGCACCCAGGCGCTTCTTTCATCCTAACCTAACCTAAACTAAACTAGGGGAGAAACGGGTAATGGGAGTCAGCGGGAAACAGTAATTATCCACACATCTACTAAAAGCCCCTCGCTATCGTCACGAGCTGGCCGCGCCACTATGGCGACGGCGTCGGAAACGAAAGGTCTGTTGTGTTTTTGCGACTCGCCGATGTAAAATTTCACTGACGTAAAATAAACAGTAAGTATCACATATATTGATTTATTGTATGTGGTTAAGTAAACAAACCTTATAGTTTGCGTTATATCTTGAAGTCGAAGAGAGCTAAAACTCCGCTGCTCCAATCGCAGCACGGTTTCTTGCACCATATTATGAAAGTAATCTTGAGCTTTCTCTAAATAAACACGGCTGGCTGGCAATAAAAACAAGCGAAATAAAAAATGTGTAAAAAATAATGAAGCCTATTGCGGATATCATTAGTTTGTTTAGTTTGGGACGAAGCATTGCTGATTTGCGTTTGTAGACACTAAAAACCTGACAAAGCCTGCGTTGCGGATATCTTACATCAAAACTGGATTATTTTTAGTTATGTTTTGTTGCACGTTCAATCAATTCATAGTTTTTAAAATATAGAAAATTATTTTCGGTTACCAAAGGACGAAAATTGCTTGTATCTTTATACGAAAAACCTGTCAGAGCAGTCTTTATGGCAAGCGAAAATGTGGTACCTTTTGCTTGAAAACGACACAAATAGTAAAAAAACCCATAATAAATAGATAACTAGTATGGGATAATCTTACACAAATTGACGTATAGTAGTCCTATTGAGTACTTAAGCTGAAAACTCGATCGGTCTTGTGTTTGTAGTAGACGACGCGATGATATCGATGAGATATACAAATAGCTAGTAAATAGATGTATAGACTAATAGAAATACGCCGATATATACAAAAAATACATACATAGGTAGTTGTAGTTACATAAAAAATAAAAACGTCCCTAACAGCAATTATTCGTGATAAACTGATAAACACACAAATTAAACATATTAATAACGGGTCACTCACGTATTTTAAGTCGAAAACGCTCGTCATGTTTCACTCCGTACCGAGGAGCTCCTGATGACGCTCCTCGGTACGGAGTGAAACATGTCGAGCGTTTTCGACTTAAAATACGTGAGTGACCCGTTATTATGTCTGTGTCTCACGGAAGTTTTGTTATTAAGACACATAAATTGCCCTTAGTAACTGTACAACACTACCAACTAATGAGTATGTCGGTTTCTAATAATGATTAATTGCCTAATTTTACACTATGAGTATCCTTTTTAAATTAATCATCAGTAATAGGTACTCACTCCAATTTCCATAAACCACACTAATTGCAAAAATGAAACAAAATAATGCACAAAGCTTCATTCTTACAGACAAATGTTCACTTCAATTAATTTCATTAAACAAAAGCTAATCAATAAAATCAATACTTGTTGATATGTCAAATATCAGTGTGACTCTATATACAAAGAATGTCAGTAGATTGATTGTTCACTTCACTAATGCGTGCTTACTATCTTGATCATCTATTGTCACTTTCTTTGTAAGGATTTTAAGTAGGTATAATGATAATCATTATTAATGTGTTTGATTAGGTATTTTGATTAGGCAGGATTCGTAGTTTAATCAATCAAATGACGTTGTTGCCCTACCAAAAAATCGTAACAGCCATTGCAAAATCAATCAATTTGGAGTTTATTACGTAAGAATACGGTTCACAATTTAATGAGATATTCAATGTCTGTTAGGGCTATTATGCGTCGTAAATCAGATTATACATTTGGATTGACGCAGTTTTGAATTGTCAATTATGAAAGTCATGAATTTGTACAAATCCTACATAATGGTTGGCATATATCAAAGTAATATGTGCACGGCAGAGTAACGGTCAAGCATGTCAACATAATAGTAAGAATCTTGATCTTGATCTTCTTGAATCTTGATCTTAGTTAATAATACTACCATTTCATAACTTTTAGTTTATTTGACATAATAATCAAAATAGGGCTAAGAACAGAAGGTTTCTTAACATGCTCGCAAGCCCACAAATTGGCAACATTACTGCCAAGTCACGTACTAGCGAGCGTTGCCAGCCCAACTAGCTATTTGCATCACTATAGTTTAGTATACCGAATTGGTGATTAATTCTGACTAACATTATGTATGGCGGTAGATGAAGGCAGAATTTCAAAAATTATGCCTTAATGAAATTGAGGGCAAGATTCGAAAAAAAACCTGATATTGATTTAATAAATAGGTACTCTCAGGAGTAGGGAATGCAATCCCGAATGAGGAATTCAATCCCGGTATTTAGCGGGATTATCAATATCAGTCCCGCGGGATCCCGGTATTTGCGGGATCCCGCAAATTACTATACAATTTTACGAATTGGTACTAAAATTTAGTAATTTGAAGGTTTAAAACATAAAGTAAACAAAAATGTAGGAACGAGTGTGAATTAAAGGCTTAATAACACGTTTTCGTAATTCCTGTAAGGTGTCACGCCAGATGTTCCTCACAAGTCTCATCACACTTGTGAGAAAAAAAGAGGGAAAAAAATAAAACTTCTGCTTAATTTCGGTACGTATATTGTACATTACAGCGCTAGGTCCAAATTTAGGATTTACGGACCGCATTAGCAATTGTGACGTAAAAATACACTACAACATCAGGTCGAAATACACTACAACCCCAGGTCGAAATTTACGATTTACGGACCGCATCGACTACGTGTATAGGTATCACCTTTTACAAGCAAGTGAGATGAAAAATTCTTTATTTAACTTCTGAAAGAATAATTATTTATTATTGTTTGACACAAATTGCATTTAGCACTCTGCGAATCTTCCGCCTTCAGAAAATACTTTCACACACAGCGTAAATTTCCTAGTAGGTGCTGTTGCTGTACTACCAGTATTTGGAAACTCTTTATATGTACACCATCTCCAACATACTTAACCGTGAAGAACTTTCGCCAGTAGGAGACGTGTTACTTGTACTTAGTAACACGTAAGAACCACGTCGCTCCTCAATCCCGCAAATCCCGCGGGATCCCGCTTAATTTACGCGCGGGATTAATCCCGCAAAGATCCCGGTATTTCGGGATCCTGGTATCGCAGTATTGCATTCCCTACTCAGGAGGTTATGCCAGATCAATTTCAAATAAATATACGATTTTCCATATCCGCTCTACGCCTATTACCTTCTAAAAGAAAATAAAGAAGAAGGTATGTTAAACACAACTTGGGAACAAATCAAATTATTTTATTGAATATTTTGATTTGTGTTTTTTAAGTAGTCACACTACTATATATAAATTATAAACTCAAATAGATGTCATGTATTAAAGAAAAAGTGACGAAGCCCTCCAGTGGTGAAGGCCGGATTCGAACCGGCGTCTTTAGCAATCCGGGCTAACGCCTTGAACACCTAGGCCACCCCGCCACTGCGGAACCGGTCCCAATTTCTCGACTATATGCCATCTTACTCTACTAAGACTAGGTGTCTTTGACCAACTCAGGCGAGGCTGAGGGCGAGCAGTACGCGCTTGCACCTTCTATGCGAATTCCTTATCGTAAAAAAATTGGGACCGGTTCCGCCGTGGCGTGGTAGCCTAGGGGTTCAAGGCGTTAGCCCGGATTGCTAAAGACGCTGGTTCGAATCCGACCTTCACCACTGAAGGGGTTTGGCAGTTTTTCTTTAATATATGACATCTACTGTCCGCGCGCGAATTCCGTGCACGGCTGAGGAATGTTAGGAATGTTAGGCGTCATGACAGAGTGGTGTCATTTAGTATGTACGGGCGCGGCGCACACCCCCCACTTCCTCGACCTCCGAATGCACGGAATTGGCGCGCGGACAGTATTTCAGTTTAAGGTATGTTAAAATAAAGGAGGGTAAGTGTAAATTAAAATCAAACTATTTTATAATATTTTTTTTTATAAAACAAGACAAACATAAAATTATAAAGTATTTCAGCGTTACATATTAATATCCCACCCGCTTCATTGCGTCGTTATGGGTACTTCGTTTAATGCCGGATTTCAGACCTTTTTATTATATATATTTCTGTATTGTGTTGTATATTTCAGTAGGTAGGTACTATTGAAAGAGTAAACACTTGTACTATGCTCATAGTACATACCAGAGGTAGGTAAAGCTTGGTTCATAATTGCTGTCGAAGAATGAAATTCATGTCATAGAATTTACCTGTACCATAGTAATGTATACAAAACAATTACATATTTATGTTAAATAAGGGTCTTTATCCAATATCCACGGGTTGTGCTTCCATTACTATATAAAAGAGCACATACAATTTCCACTACGCGAACATTACCTACCTAGTTAAGTTAAAAATACTTAAATAAATAGATTCAGTCTAATGCTATACCTACTTAAATAATAAATTATCTACATACGTAATAAGTACCTACATATTTATAGTCCGACCCGTAAGCTTAATGAACAATTCCAACCGGAAAAACATACAAATAGGCATACAATAGTTTGTGTAGGTTAGAAAAAAATATAGAAGGGGAAATAACTTGTCAAGTGGACGCTTCCAAGATGATGTTATAGGGTGATTTTTGTCTTACAACAGATTGCGCCCTGTAAAGGGTTTATTTTCGTTTCTCGATACGATTGTTATCTTATACGGCCCCCGAGCAAGAAACTTAGATTTTCTTCTCATTTGCTTGACTAGCACAAAAAGCAATTCTCTTGTCAAAACTATGTTACGAGAAGCGAATGTTTAAGTGTTGCAGTTGTAACAGATTTGAGGGAATTCGACCTTGTTGAGAGCCACGTTGAGGAGGATGGGTTGGAAAACCTGTGTAGCCCAGGATGCCATGCCATCGGCGGCGCTTGTCACGTCATACTGTAAAAAAAATAAACTGAAGAAAAAAAAAATGCTTGTGGATCGAAGAGTTAAATTCTGCGCGTCGCGGGCCTTTCAAAGAAACGCAAAATAACTTTGCTGGCGAACGAAATCTTATTACAATACAAGACGACAAAATTAAAAGGTTTTAAATTAACTGTTTAGGATTTATAAAAAAAACATATTTTTCAACGGGGGAGGCGAGTAGAACATTACTTGAAGATAGTGCTAATTACCTATCTACTTTTGTCATTTTGATTTGAAATGAAAAGTTTACTAGTATGTATTATAATTATACTTCATATAGTTGTTCGATATGTAAATGGCCCCGCACAGCTAATCCTTTGTCTATTGTTAAGTAAAACCGCACGTGCCACTAGGTACCTGCAAAAAAGGAGTTAAGTTAAGGCTAGTCCAACGCCAACGCTCAAAAAACCAGTGTAGGTGCGCTCTCCGATAATACGCGCCTTTGTTACGCACCTCGTGACACATTTCACTGGTTCTGTAGAGTTCGACTCGCCGGCACTCAGTAACCGTAGAGGGATCAAACGAGAAGTCGCAAATTATTTTTCCATTCGTTCATTTTGAATCTTATTGCGATTTCCATAGGAGTTGTAATTCAATAACCGGTTAAAGTGACTGAACCATTTTTTTTATGCACGTGCGGTTTTACTAAACAATAGACAAAGGATAAGCCGTTCGGGGCCAGCTACAAATCGAATAACTATACCGAATGTGACAGCACTTGCGTAAGAGCCGTAGCAGGAGCGAAAACCATCTTGTTCGTGCTCCTTGGCAGAGTATCCATTGTCACCGTCGCGGAATATTCATCCGTAAACATATTGTATATTACCTGAAAAATAATACAAATTTATTTGGAATCTATTACTGCGCTATGGGATTAAATATTTGGGTATTACTTATAAAGTTTGTGAGCGTAGGAATCACAGTAGATTGTTAACCAAGGGATGAAAGGCACTCATTTGAAATGGTGCCCTTCACTTCACCCGAGTTAAACACTCAACGTTTCTTTTCAAATACGAGGAAAGTACAATACATGTGTATTAAAAAACACGACTATAAGTATAAACTTACAAAGTACCTCTTAAGGGCACTTTCAATTATCAATTTAGGTAAAAATATTGTTATTTAAGGAATGGGGAGTGTTTTTAGATGCAATAACGATAAAATTGATTAATGGACTGTATTTGCTAAAAAATGTTTACACTAACTTTACACACCCGTGTATACTATATTTTAATAAGAAATCGCGGAACAAGTAAATATCAATGGAAAGTGCACAAATCACATACCTTGAACTCGAGGTTTGCTGCGAAGAAGGCTAGCTTTGGGCGGCTCTGGTATCTAGGAATATCGTGCAGCTGCTGTCTTACCGAATTACCCTCTACCTGGACCAGCCTACGAGCTTAGCTTTGTACTTTTCCACCGCACACATGTGATTGGCACTGATTTTATACTATTCTATACTTGGTTAAGGCTAAAGAGCGACTTTAAAGTAGTTTTCGACAACGGAGCACAGGACAATGTGTGCTCTCCGAAAGTAACGAGAACGAGTTATGGCTACCGGAAATGGACTCTTAGTGTTGCCCTAAATATCACGGAAGTCGTAAGAAAATAGGGTTGTGATCCAAAACCGATACGAGAGTTAAACATACCGCCTACCTAAATATACAATATTTAATAGCATTAGAATACGACAAACTTAAGACTAAATCTATGCTAAGTGACGATACTATGGATGTTAATCTGAAAGTGGCAGTGGGCACAGCTTGACGACGGGTCTTCTGTATTGACCAGTAGCTGTCTGAACTGTGACAACCCTGCACACACCATCAGCTCCAGGATGTAGAGCCACAATGCGGCCAAGCGGCCATTTTAAGGGACTTGTCTGCTCATTCAACAACAGAACCAAGGAACCGACGACAATATTCGTGTTCACTTTATTCCATTTTGTCCTCTGTTGCAAGGTATGAACGTATTCAGCATGCCACCTGCGCCAAAAGTCCTGATGCATTTTCTGGATCAGCTTCCAGCGATGGCAGGGGCTTATTTTTTGATCGACAAGAGTTTCCTCAGGGACGATCGACAGAGGTTCTAACGTTAGAAAATGACCGGGCGTGAGCGCGGCGAGGTCATTTGAGTCCGAGCTGAGGGGAGTCAAAGGACGAGAGTTCAGCAAAGATTCAATAATTGTCGTCACGGTATAAAGCTGTTCGAAGGTTAACCTCTGGTTCCCTATAACTCTAGCTAGATGCGTTTTTACTGAACGAATCCCAGCTTCGGCTAAGCCATTGAAGTGGGGACTTCCCGGTGGATTAAATGAGAATTTTATTTCTTCCGCATCAGCAGCACCTTTCATGAGAGAACCGAGGTAATTACTGGCTCCAACAAAGTTTCGACCTTGATCAGAGACAATATGGCTACACCGACCGCGACGAGCGACAAAACGTTTCAGTGCACAGAGAAAAGCTTCAGTCGACAACTCTGAAGCAAGTTCAATGTGGATGGCCTTGGTGCTGGTACAAACAAAGACACAAATATATCCTTTGAACGTCTTAACACCGCGACCACGTGCGAAGGCGATATCGAAAGGTCCGCCATAATCTATGGCGACACTCGAAAAAGGTTTTATTTGAGAAACCCGACATAAGGGTAAATTTCCCATAAGCGGCGCAGACGCCGGGGAGGGATTGGCGCGGAAGCATTTGACGCAGCCACCAATCACTGCCTGGATTGCTCGCTTGGGCGATAAAATCCAAAAGGATTGCACAAGTAAATTTTGTAACGTTTGGGCACCTGGGTGTAAGAATCTTCTATGATATTCGTCAATTATTAAGACTGTTAACCGGTGGGAGCGAGGCAATAATATAGGATGCTTGACCGAATATTTAATAGGCGAATTAGCCAAGCGACCGCCCACCCTGACGATACCCGCACTATCAATGAACAACGAAAGCTTGCGCAAGTATTTTGGCAATGAATTTAAACGACCCTCTCTCAAGTGATTGATCTCTACACCGAACGAAGTGAGCTGCACATGTTTTACTAAAAACATGAGAGCTGCTGTCGTCTCAGAGGACTGTAGAGATCCGACAACCTTCTCGTTCTTAGACGACCGTAAGAAACGAAAACAGTAGGCTAACACACGCTTTAATGTGAAAAGCGAGGAAAACCTGTTGAGAAGTGTATCAACCAAGTCAGGTTCGCTGGTGGCGACTAAACTACAAATCCGTTGCTCATCAACGATAGCATCGTTGGCTGGAGCGTCCAAAGCTGAACAAGGCCAATCTTCTTCCTTCTCTAGGAGCCATGAAGGGCCCTTCCACCAAAGATCACAATCGACCAGGTCTCCAGGCAATAACCCTCTGGATCCTGCGTCAGCAGGATTATGATGGGTGCTTACATGGTGCCAACGATCAGGAGCGATTATATCCTGTATATGGCTAACTCGGTTAGCCACAAAGGTTTTCCAGCGCGATGGACACGACTTAATCCAAGCCAAAGTTACGCTAGAGTCAGACCAGGCAAATATTTCCTCCACAACATGCAGAGGTTCTAACGCTTCTTGGACAGACTGCATCAGATCCGCCAGCAGGACGGCAGCCTGAAGCTCCAGACGACAAATAGATTGTTTACGCAAGGGCGCAACCTTCGATTTTGCACAGCAGAACTCTACAAATATAGAGCCCTCTGCAGTAACAACACGACAGTAAACGACAGCGGCGTAGCCTCGTTCTGAGGCATCACAATATCCATGCAATTGTAACGAAACAAAAGAGTGGATGATGCGACGAGGAATGACTACGGATTTCAACAACGACAATTGAGATCTGAGTCTCTTCCACTCTAAGGCAACTGCTTCAGGTACATCATCGTCCCACTGGACCCCAGATGACCACAGGACCTGCATTAAGTATTTCGCATGGAAAGCGACAGGACAGAGGAATCCTAACGGATCATAGATGCGTGCGATGTTCGACAAGATAATGCGCTTGGTGCATCTTTGATCAGTGGGTGTCGCTACCTCAAACTGGAACGAATCTGTCTGAGGACGCCACGACAAACCTAATATTTTAAGCGACAAGTCAGAGAGTTCGTCAAAGTGTTTGAATTCACTTGAATATAACTCCGAGGAGGGAAGATCAGCGATAAATCCCTTTTGATTGGAGGTCCATTTTCTCAAATGGAACCCACCCGACGACAAAATTTTGGAGAGGTCTGATCTGATTTGTAAAGCTTGCTCAATAGAGTCAGCGCCCGTGACAATGTCATCGACATAAATATCTCTACCTAGCACGCGTGCACCTTCAGGATAGACGGTTTCAGTCTCCTTAGCCAACTGCGCTATAGTCCGCAAAGCTTGGTACGGAGCCGACTTTACCCCATAAGTAACTGTGCGCAATCTATAGTCTTTAACCGGGCCGTCACTCGAGGAACGCCACAAAATCCGCTGATAATCCGTGTCTTCTTCCGGCACGAGAATCTGACGGTACATGGCTTTAATGTCACCTGTGAAAACTACTTTGTGCCACCGAAATCGAGTAAGTACATCAAAGATATTAGTTTGTAATTTAGGTCCTGCCAAAAGGGTATCATTCAGCGATATACCGTTGCTGTCTCGAGCACTTGCATCGAAAACTGCACGAAGAGGCGTAGAGACAGACTCTGGACGCAACACAGCATGGTGTGGCACGTAGTTAAATTTCCCGACACTACTTGAAGGAGGCTCTACCTGTTCCATGTGACCGCTGGTTTCATACTCTTCCATGAAAGAGACATAAGCTTTACGAAAATCCGCATGCCGAGATAGCTTGCGCTCTAACGAGAAAAGTCTTCGCAATGCGATTTCACGAGTGTCCGAAAATGTAGGCTTATTCGTAGGGTCGACGAAAGGTAAGGGTACCTCGAAACGGCCTTCACTCGTACGACAAAAATTATTAACGAACGTATCTTCGCAAAGTTGGTCCTCTTTCGACAACACAGGTTTACTGGGACTACTAATATTTTCTAACTCCCAAAACCTTTTTAGAGAACTATCCAACGACAAATCTGATTGCGAAGGGTTCGGCACGAAAAAACAATCCTTCCGACAAGTTGCAAAGGATTGTGCATAACAATCACTGCAGTCCCCCATAAGAACCCAACCAAAAGTGGTCTCTATTGCTCTTGGTTGACCCGGCTTGCCATCTCTTCGACCGCTCAGAAGAGACGAAGCGAAAATCTGAGCATTAAAAAGTAAATCGATTGGTCCCGGAGTAGCAAAGTCAGGGTCAGCAAGAGACAAGTGTTTAATATGCGGCCATTGCGACGAATTAATTGCAAAGCATGGCTGGTCTGGAACGATGGAAGGAAGCAAGGCTACTCGACAATCAAAACCCTTTACATTTGTTCGATTGGGTTTAACAGAACACACTAAAGAACCACAAGAATTAACCCCGGTGTGTCCAATGCCAGTTATTGATTCACCCGATTGACTAATGTGCAGCCCGAGCCGCTTAACACAATCTTGTGACATGAAGTTAACCGCACTAGCAGGATCTAGCAAAGCACGAACAAGCTGATACTGGCCCGAGCCATCTCTAACAGCTACTCGAGCAGTAGCAAAGACAACTGTTCCATTATCTGAGACAGTGGTCAAACTCACTGCACTGTTCGATGAACCGCTCACAACTGGTTGCGGTGAAGGAACAGTTTCCGAATGTTCATCTTCCTTTTTACCGAAATGTAATAAAGTGTTGTGTGAGTACCCACAAATACTACAACGTGATGTGTTCTGACACTGCTTCACTTTATGGTTCTTTGAAAAACAAGACACGCACAAACCTTTCCCTTTAATGAATTTAAACCGGGCAGAGGCATCTAACTTTTTAAATTTGTCACAAGTATCCAAATTATGCTGGTCAGAACAGAAGTCACATACTGCTGTTGCTGCCACAAGAGTGACCTTTGTCTTTTTTTGATTAAAAGTAACATTAGTTTGTGTCTTATTTGAAGAATTGCCACCTACCATAGACTTAGTGTCCGTCGCTTCTAATGCACGAATCTGCTTTTCAAGAAATTGTTGCAAAACTTCAAAGTCAGGAATTTCATTTGAATTAAATTCGAGTTGAAAAGCCTCACGTGTTGATTTATCTAATTTGGACCACATTAAATAAAATAGCATAAAATTTTTATCCGGTAAACCAAATTTTCCTAAAACCTGTAAGGTTTCCTTAAATGTGCGACTTACTTTTTCCAATTCCACTGCAGACTTCGACTTGACTTGCTCACACAACAACATTTTCTCATAATAACTAAAACCTATCTGTCGTTTCTTATTGTAGAAGTCGTTGAGTGCATTATAAGCATCTATGTAACTGTCGTCTGAAATTGGGTAATTCTTTATTAAGTCTAACGCCTTACCTTGAACGCATGTTAATAGATAGTGCAACTTTTCTATGTTTGCTATATCTCGTTTGTGAATCAATGAATTAAACAATTCAATGAACGATAACCAATTTTCTAATTTACCATCAAAAGGTTTAATCTGAATTTTAGGTAATTTGGCCGAAACACTTTCACATTTTTTGGTTTTGAAAGAATCTTCATCACTCTTTATGACTGGCGCCTTTTGCCGTAACCTACTCAATATTGATTTCACCTTGCGTTCAAAGTCAACTGTAACCGAGAATTCTGCACTAATATCTTTACACTTCGCTAAAATAAGCTTTTGAGAACTATGAAAAGAGGACGTGATGTCCGCTATATCTGAATCTACATACCCATCTAGGTCATCACAGTCATACAAAAATTCTAGTCTCATGATAGCATAGTTACGCTCTATTATATCCGGATCAGCACTGACACTGTCACCACTTTTTTCACTGTCCGAAACCATTGTTATCTCCGCGTAATAAACAGAAACCGAAACGAAAATCCGCGTAATATACAAGAAAACACGGAACGAAAACGACAATAAGTGTTTTTGTTTACAGAATACGGTATAGATAACAACTGACAGCAGTGACAGTGACAAGAACGGAAAAATGGAGCGTATCTGTCACTTGGCTTGACAACTAACTTATAAGGCAACGACAATTCACGAATGGATAAACGGAACGCAGGTGTCACAATGCTGCCAACAAAATACTACTAAATTCTACCAAACTAAACTACCAAGTCGAACTTTCCGGCAGCCATTAACTAACCGAACGAAATAAGTACCCTACGAGTACAATAAAAAATCAAATTTTAAAACGCGACAAATATGATATTTTTAGCTTAAAATAGGGAACTTTTCACAATTATCGGGTCGAAGGAACAATGTTTTTAGATGCAATAACGATAAAATTGATTAATGGACTGTATTTGCTAAAAAATGTTTACACTAACTTTACACACCCGTGTATACTATATTTTAATAAGAAATCGCGGAACAAGTAAATATCAATGGAAAGTGCACAAATCACATACCTTGAACTCGAGGTTTGCTGCGAAGAAGGCTAGCTTTGGGCGGCTCTGGTATCTAGGAATATCGTGCAGCTGCTGTCTTACCGAATTACCCTCTACCTGGACCAGCCTACGAGCTTAGCTTTGTACTTTTCCACCGCACACATGTGATTGGCACTGATTTTATACTATTCTATACTTGGTTAAGGCTAAAGAGCGACTTTAAAGTAGTTTTCGACAACGGAGCACAGGACAATGTGTGCTCTCCGAAAGTAACGAGAACGAGTTATGGCTACCGGAAATGGACTCTTAGTGTTGCCCTAAATATCACGGAAGTCGTAAGAAAATAGGGTTGTGATCCAAAACCGATACGAGAGTTAAACAGGGAGTTAAATATCAGAATGGAAATTGTCCAACAAATCTATTTAAAAACAAATTTTAATTGCTTATCGTAAAAGTAATAATAAAAAAAAGTACTTGGAATGTAAAATGGTGCTTCTGCACTACGTATCACTTTCTGAACACTCCATAGAACAACAATAGCTCACTTTTCAGAGCCTGAGAAATAGAAAAAATATATTACCGCAAAGGGAAACTGGACGGTGTTGTGTCTAAAGATCCCTGTGAAATGGTGGAGGCTGCCATCCTCCAACGTCACTTCAATGTCGTACCCCAACCTCACATCTGACATCCTCAGGGTAGCCTGAATAAGTTTTTGGCAATCATTTTTGGTACAAGCTTTTATCGCTGACTGTACTTTTCTTACCACATGCAACTAATACTCAACGAGACAAAACTAATAACCCCAAACACAATTAGGTTGCGTTGTTTTATCTTCCACCACCTTCCGGCCACCTTCTGTCTCCATCATCAGATCAGCTCGATGGTACCATAATATTGCATTGTCACCCGACTTACATATGTATGCAAATTTTCAGCTTAATCGGAAATCGGGAAGTAGGTCAATTTAGCTTCCAAGATTTGACCCACACTAACTTACATAATAACAGGGCTTGCGGCTAACTCTTTGTCTATTGTATGTAAAACCGCACGTGCTACTACCTACAAAAAAAGGTTCGGTCATTGGCGTATAATTCTAATTGGCACCTGAGCGCGGTCTAGTTCAACGCTCAGAAAACTAGTGTAATGCGCTCTCCGATAACGCGCCTTTGATAAGCATCTTGATGACACATTTTAGACTGGTTCTGGTTGCGTTCGACTAGCCGGCACTCGGTAACCGTAGAGGGACCACATAGCCTCGCACAAGATATTTTTCCATTAGTTCATTTTGAATCTTATTGCAACTTTTATAGAAGTTGTAATTCAATAACCGGTTAAAGTGACCGAACCTTTTTTTATGCAGGAAATTATCACGTGAGGTTTTACTTAAAAATAGGCAATACTTTAATTACTTGCAATAGCTAGCCGTAAGGGCCAGCTTGAAATCTAATATCTATAAAAACACATATACATTTGTTTATATGTGCAATAAAGTGACATACATACTACATACATCCATAGATACATTTTGTTAAGTACCGACTGAGAAATTTTGATCTTAGTGTTTCCTGATGGAAAATGACGATAAATGACAGGTTCAAACTGGCAACACAAGTCGAAAGGCCGCTCATTATTGGTTAAGCAGGTGTCAATCGCAACAATGTTGCCAATTTACACCTGTTAAATTATATATTGGGGTTTTTATTAATATTTGAATTATTTTGTGTTCGTCTGTAAGGATTTTATGCTTTAATTTTTATCTGTGGTCTATTTGTAAATAAATCTTGCATTAGCATTTTTATATAAGATATAAAATTCTTACTTTTATACTATATAATTACCGACACGAAATCTAAAGCAAATAGTCAGTAGCAGGATAATTGTCACAGTGGTGAAAAAGGGGCCTGGACGTCCAGTTAACTTTCGGACTGGAGTTTACCTGGACAAACACGCTGGTTGTATTGTCTGTGTTGTCAAACCGCCACACCTGTTGGAGGGTATGCTGAATGAGGTCAAGTTTCTGGATCGACGTGACGAAGCCATTTTTGAAGGCAACGTGGCCTTTGACTTGCCAATCGAATACATTTTCACTGTTGGGAGAAGGAATACAAAATATACTTATGATTTATCTCGTGTAATGGTAACGAGATTCAGAGTTAAATAGGTTAGGTGAGATGAGGTAAGAAGAACATAGTTTAGTTTTCTCGGGGCAAAACGAACACTATGCGATTCCATAAATGTATGTTCTTCTTGCCCCGGTGTTCCTCTGAATATGGATATCTAAATAACCTGTAAAGGAGTTCTCACCGTATTTGGAAGAATTACATTCATTATGCCTTTTTTTTGTGAATAAATTAAATGAACCTATCTAATAGGAGAAGCTGATTTATATCCTCTTATCCTCCTACATTTTACAATTTTTTGCGTAAATTTAACAAGATGTACCTACAGACTTGGCTTATTTTTTATAATTGCGTTTCGATTTCGCTGATTCCGGCTCATTGACCGTTTCTTTGTCTAGCGAAAATGAAATTACGAAGTGTTGATAAGATAAAAGGAACGTTATTAACTTTGAGATAAGATCGGAGTAGAATTTTATAAAATACTATAATATTTACTCAAGCAGTGTAAATATCATAGTATTTTATAAAAATCTAACAAATTATTAGAAAACGTTCAAACCCAAATTCATAGGATCGGGTTCGGACCCATGGGATCGCCTCGGAGTTAGACTATCTTCATCTGACATCTCGCTTGATGTGGAGCTAAAAAGATTTATTATTAATTCTATAAATATTAAGGCAACAGTACCCGTTCTTTCTTACGAAATGTGACAGTGACAGCGGCAAACCGATGGAACGGCCTTAAGATAATATATATATAGGTATGTATATAAGGTAATACTTACCATTAAAAAGTGATTGTTGCTAGTCCTACATGAATATAGTTATTTACGATACAAGTGCGGAAAAGAGGAAATTCGAAACGAGTGGCGATAAATTAAAACACGACCGCAGGAAGTGTTTTAAATCGACACGAGTTGCGGATTACCTTTTCGCACGTGTATCGTACAACGTTTTACAGTACATATGGCCTTTTAAACTTTCGACATATGCACGTAAAAGTGCTCATTCCCGCACTAGTGCGAAAAAGTAGCACCATATGTACTGTAATAGTTATTTACGATACAAGTGCGGAAAAGAGGAAATTCGAAACGAGTGGCGATAAATTAAAACACGACCGCAGGGAGTGTTTTAAATCGACACGAGTTGCGAATTACCTATGCGCACGTGTATCGTACAACGTTTTACAGTACATATGGCCCTTTAAACTTTCGACATATGCACGAAAAGTGCTATTTGACGCACTAGTGCGAGAAAGTAGCACCATATGTACTGTAAAAGTATATTTGAACCGAACTTAACTGAATATGATCAGGATGGCGTCAACGCAACGGCCTACGACGCATATTAACAGGGACAATAAGATGCAGCCAGTGCACGGCGCGTACGGGGCGTTTTTAAATATTTTCAACATACATACATTATACAATATACAATATATATATATAATATAATACAATATAAAACGACTTACTCAATTTCGACCTCATGGTCAGGTATTTTCAAGTTGCACCAACCGTAAGCCTCCACATCCTTCATAGCAGTTTCCATGAACTCCATAATATATGGAATATGGTTGACTAAACGGACATTATTAACTGAAAATAAAGAACGTATAGGTACTTACTATAATATTTATAGTAGTTAATACAATATTTGTAAGAAGAAATAAAAAAGGCATAAGTAATAGAGATCAACGACCACGTCACGTCACGTCAGACATCTCCGACGAATAAAGTAAAAAACCGGCCAAGTGTGAGTTGGACTCGCGCACGTAGGGCGCCGGTTTTTTTACTCTATACATAGTCACAGAATAAATAATAGTTCTAGGTACAGAAGTTTCACACTCTAATGAAACGCGTTTATTACGACAGATATGACCGAAAGGTGGCGCAAGCGCGAGCAGGCGTCCGTTCCTTAGCGGTGCGCGGCAATTACTATGGCTAGACACCAAAATTGGGGTGGGCCGCATGTATTTGTAGCGACGCGATGAAATCGCGGAGTGAGCCACGCCTGACATAGTGCGTAAAGTGAAAACTTGTTCTAAGACAGGATAACTAAGGCATCAGCCATCCTTGCTGAAGTAACTATTGTACTTATTAACATAGTCTTCTTTTTTACAATTTACCTATGGCTATTTATGATACGGAAGAAGTTACCTAGGACATCATTTTTGAAGTAAAACTTCTTTAGGCGCGGCTAGAGGGTAACTCAGTTTTTTTTTCTGACGGAAGTAACGCTCAGTAGTGACACGTCATCGTCAAAGAAGTTTTACTTCAATCGCTTGTAAAGATTACACGCACACGCTTTTTTTTTACCTAATAAATATAATCATTATTTATGCACTTACCTGTACTCAATAATTGTGAGTAAACCAGCCTCCAGTTCAATAATAAAACACAACACAACAGCACTTTCTCCATTCTGCCCTCACTCAGACCCACAAGTCTAGTATTGGACGTTAGTATTACGAGTATGTATGTTTGCGATAGTCGGAGATAAGAGGTTTTGTGAATTATTAATTGACGTTATCGAGAAGTGGGATTGTGATAAAGTATTGAAATCATTAGTAATATCTACTAGCATTGTAAATGAAGTTAAGCCTAGAGTCAGTAGATAATATCTACTACTAGGTACGTATATTATACGATACGATTCTAGCTATACATCGTTTTTTTTAGCATTAGAAAAAGAATAGGTACGCGATCTTTATTGAAAAACACTTTTGCAAAATCACAGCAAATATATAACAATTATAAAGCATTATTATTTGTTAATTTGCATTATTTTGGTTTCATAAGTAATAGTTATAAATTTTTTAAAGTGTTTTTTTAATAAAAATACACGTCAAGATCGTGTAGTCTTTTCTAATGCTACAAAAACGAGGTATAGTTTCATTTCATTTCATTGCCTTAATGATGCCTAATTGTTGGTGATATATCTGATGATATTCCACTGAGCGGAATATTATGATTATGACGATGATAAACAATTTCGGCCACAGCGTCTGTGCACTCCAAAGGCATCTTTAATTATCGTTATTTGAGTGTAGATATTATATTCCACTGTTCCTGCTAAATATTCGAACGGCACCCAAGCATTTGTAAAAAAAAGTGTGTGCGTGTAATCTTTACGCGCGATTGAAGTAAAACTTCTTTGACAATGACGTTTATCGCTATGTTGGCACTTTGACGTGTGTCTGACTGAGCGTTACTTTCGTCAAAAAAAAATCTGAGTTACCCTTTACTTCAAAAAACTTTTGACGTTGTAGTATAACAAAGGTTTACAGAATGCACGACCTAATTAAATAAGTTTCAAACTGGACTTTATTTTTCATTAATTTTTCACATATGTTATATGTATACTTTGTCAAAGGACTGGCTCATTTCAAACATAGACAGAGAGAATCATACTATCTTTGTCTTACACTAGTACCTACTAGCACCCAAAGTCTTTCTTTTACGAGTATAGTATTTTACGAGTTTTTGTATGAGTATAGTTTTTTTTGTTCTTATTTACTGACAAGATTTGCTTGACCATCAGCTATATTATAAATCGTTAGGCACACTGCATCTGATTCGCACGTCGCTCCGAAGTTTGAGCGAGACAACGCGTATTATAGCGACATCCCGCCCGCACGTCGGAGCGGCGTGCGAATCGGACGCAGTGTGCCATGCCCCTTAATCTCACATAGATTAAAAAAAGTTTCCGAAGAGTCCGAAAACAATAGAATTTTATTATAAACGTTTTGGAAGTGATCCGAAGTCTTAAACCTTTCATTCATCATTAAATATGAATTACACTGAATGTCATTAAATTTGGATGTTACCATAAAATCGCATTAGGTCGATTTTATCCTGCCAAGCAGCAGATTATCCTGTCAAGTTTGGCTAAATCGAAGTGACAGGAGGGCTGTCAAAGCTGTGTCAATTTGCGGACCTCTGTCAAGTCGGGATCCATGTCACGAAGATTTCAAGAAAGGGTTCAAGGTGCAAGCGTAGAGCGTAGAGCGGGATAGTGGCCATCACAAATAACAAAAGTTCAAGAAGCGAACCTGATCGAATAAGCCATTTTTGAGTTTTTGGAAAAAGTATATTTTGACGGGCGGGTAACTACGGAAGTACGGAACCCTACACTGAGCATGGCCCGACATGTTCTTGGCCAGTTTTATTTTTATTTTTAATAGAATAGAATAGAATAGAATAGAAATAATTTATTCGTTACCGCACACGAATAGAAAATTATGCAAAACAGAGAAACATAAAAAAGAAAAAGTGCGACGAAATGGTCTCACCTCAGCATGTTGCTGGCGAATTCGACGAATAGTACGATGTCGCCAATGTCAACAGTACGATGTCGCCAATGTCAATAGTATGATGTCGCCAATGTCAATAGAGTGCTCGTAGAGCATGACATTGTTCGGCAGTTGCTTTAAGTAAAATCAAAGAGAATATAATATAGGATAGAGGGTTACTGTCATAGTAAATTTTGTAGTCACAGTAAATTTACTGCCATCTATCGACACGATTAAAACTAAAAATGAAAATGTATTTATTTGTATTTATTATTCTTGTATGATTATGACCCACGTTCTTTCACTGATCTCTGTTAAAATTGTTAAATAACAAGCGAAACCGTCAACGCCAAAGGTGTAGCGCCATCTATCCGAGAATCAGTTGTTCTTGATTTCCGAGGCACATTTTTTCCTTAGACTTCCGTAGACTTATATGTATAGGTCTTTGGTAAAATTATAGCTGGACTTTACAAATAGACACGATGGATTGCCGGGTGTTGACTAAAGAATCAAAAGAATGGTTTAAACGCGTTTCAAGACTAATCAAGTTTCTATTATTGTATAAGTAGTACCTAACCAAATTTGTGTTACATTCATAAAAACATTACTTTTAGTGTATCCTCTTATCCCTTAGGCTGTTAGCATGAACACCTGAGCTACGGAATACTAATGAACTTTTTGTATTAACCCCCCGAATTTGAGGGTTAACTTGTCAGATTAGACATTTCAAATGTACAAATCCTTTCGTGGATCTAAATAAATATGACATTATGTAAGTAGATAATTTGCAAATTATTAGCTCTTAGATTAGGCTAGCTTGTCTACAATTAAAGCTTGCTGATAAAATAATAGGTAGGTGACATAGTTCAGGTACGTAAATTAAATTTTAAGAATGTTGAAAATTGAATTTTAAGAACCCTTATTATATACCTGTTGCACAAAATACAATTTTAGGTCGGTAAATAAAAAAACAAGGGAAGCTCTATTTTCGCGAATTCACAGACCGTTAACGATCAAACTATCTTTAAAACAATCCAAACTTTTGACGCCTAGCGAGATATTAATGCTAAATAGTAAAAAACCTCCCCCACAGAATAACCTACGAAATCGTCTAGACGGCAGCGCCATCTGCTGCGGGTTTTTGTACTCGCCTTATTGTCACGGCATTAATCCGAAGTTCCGTATCCATACTAGAGATGCCACGAATATTCAGCAACTATTCAGTATTCTACCTATTCGGCCGCTGTGCCGAATATTTGGTATTCGGCCGAATTGACACTTACTATTCGGCCGACGACGACGACGACCTGGTGAAGGTCGCGGGAATTCGGTGGATGCGAGCGGTACAGGATCGGTCGGAGTGGCGAACCTTGGGGGAGGCCTATGTCCAGCAGTGGACGTCTATCGGCTGACATGATGATTCGGCCGAGAATTCGAGGAGGATGCAAGGTATCCCCATATCCCCATATCTTAATCTGACGCGCTCGAGTGACCCCAAAAATCCCCTCTTGGGATCCCCCTCCATATTTATACGTATAAGTTTATGTAGCCCGGTAGCCACGACCACGAATCTGTGCTAAATTTCTGCCTGCTCTTGGCAACAAGGGCAAGTTGTATATAATTTTTCAAATGCGCTATAGACGACAGTTAAAAACTGATCCTTCAACAGTTTCAACTATCTTTGCGGTATTCCGGTCATCTACCTGATTCTACCTGTGTCATATAAATTCTAAGACCTGAGAATTTGACTATAAGACACATTAGTTATTTGACAGTGACAACTTTCAAATAGTATTATGAACACATCGTCCCATGAAAGTTCACATTTTTCTCACGCCGTGCGTTGTCGTCATTTGTATTTCTCTCACCAAGCAATTTACGTTTTTTTATATAAGTCCTACGTCGGTGGCAAACAAGCATACGGCCCGCCTGATGGTAAGCAGTCTCCGTAGCCTATGGAAGCCTGCAACTTCAATTTGGGTCCAAGCAAACCGTCCCGCGGGCTGCTGGTTGATTCCGCCTACCTTAACCGGACTATCTCATAGCCGCAGTGGTATCACTGATAAATATTCACAGCGAGCGACATCCAATCGCACGAGTTTTAATTGCGTCACCGATTATCCCACCATCCGTCGCATACATTTGAATACGGGAACGTTGGTTTTATTTGTTCTTGAGATTTGGCGGTGATTGAATTTGCTTGCGGTAATTTCTATTGGTTAACTGGTAAATAACAGTTGTTAAATATGTTAAATTCTACGGTTTAATCCACGTTTTTGCTGCGAGGCGTGAAACACGTAGCGTCAGAACCATGCGTTCCGTGGCCATTGAGTAAGAGATCGGTTTAGTTGTGTTTGAAATATTGTTTTCCCCTCACTAGCTCGGAAAGCCGTCTATTATCCTTTAAAACAAGCGGGGAAAAACGCATTTTATCCACTAGTGGGGAAAGTAATTTGACCTTGGATGGAGCGTGTTTAAGTAGCTTGACAGATAACAAAACGTAAAACGCTCATGATAATGGTTCGTTCGATATTAATTATCATTAAATAAATGGTTTGAGAATCTAATAAAAAATACCAAATTTAGCTTTATTTAATAATTTTAAGTCATAAACCTTAAAATTCCATAAGAAACGTTAGATTTTTTGTAATGATGTTAAATATAATTCTGAACGCACAAGTTGAGTTGATGCAATTTCAAAACGCATCGTTGACATTTCATACGTCAGAACAGAAATGTCAACATTGTCAACAAAATTTTTACTGTTCTTCTCACCGACTCACGTAAGAATCGAATTTCTAGTGTTTTCTGTTATAATATCGTAAAAAAATTTGTGATTGCAGTGATGAAGATGATCTAACGCCTATGGATGTTGCACTTTCCTCGCTATAGTGAGGGGAAAAGTTTTGTGTTACACACGGGTGCAAATGTATTTTACTTCTCGTGTGTTGAAACACTCGCTACGCTCAGGATTCTATTTTAGAACCACTCGCTTCGCTCGTGGTTCAACTATAGAATACTTTCGCTTGCTCATGCTTCAATTCCACACTCGCGGGTAAAATACAACTTTGCACCCTTGTATAACAAATAACTATTTTAGGGTTCCGTAGCCAAAGGGTAAAAACGGGACCCTATTACTAAGACTCCGCTGTCCGTCGGACAGTTGAAACTGTCACAGATGATGTATTTCTGTTGCCGCTACAACAACAAATACTAAAAAGTACGGACGCCCTCGCCCTCGGTGGGCGACTACGACTCGCACTTGTCCGGTTTTTTATCTAAGTATGCATATCTATACTCAGTTAATTACTAAGAAATCAACGAGCTCAACGAGGATCCGGAGTGTTAGGGTCGGCAACGCGCATGTAATTCCTCTGGACACTGCTTGACATCAGGCGGGCCGTATGCTTATTTACCACCGGCGTAGTGTAAAAAAAATATATGTTTAAAAATATAAAGAATTTAATTGCATAGAACACTGCAGTTACCTTTTATATTTAAACTTTACCTATTCGACTTAGTTACAGTAAAAGCGTTGCCTTGTTTATCATAAATTTCCCTTAAGCATGTACTAGTGACCTAAAATCAAAGGCAACCCCACTTAAAGTTAAAGTGCCAACAGCGGCACATCACGAGGGCAAAAAGGGGAAAAAAGTTAAACGCACGTCCTTTTAAAGAGCTACAGAATGCAAAACTGGCACTTTACGTGTCGTTTTAAGGTGCTTAGCATAATGCATGTAGCCCTCTGTGTCAGCACTGTGTCGTAGTGTCGTAGATAACATAATACGGACGCCACTTTGAGAAAATAAATGGCAGGATAAATAGGTTAGACAGACAAATATAGAAGGCGGAACTCCTGAGGGCCACTTGTGCCATTCCACTAACCCGGGGTTAACCCGTTAACCTAGTGTCAAATTGTACTGGTAACCATGGTAACGCCAGGCGTCCACTGAGTCCAGAGGGTCCGAGTCCGGACGGCCGCTGGCGAGGTTGCGGAAGAGTACTTGGGCGTTCCTGGGACCTTGCAGTGAGGCAGCAACCGAGGGGGCTTAGTGGGTAAACCATGCGGGGTCCCATTAGCCTGTATGAAGTCCCCCCAGGCCCGTCCCTGCGCCTGGGCGGTATGCGTAACGCATTCTCCCCTCTATAAAAAAAAGTCTTGAACTGGTTTTAATACGCCCTTGACGATGGTCTTGGTGATTGGAGCTCATCTCACGCACGACTTTCACTTCATTTCGCATGCACCAATCAGCGTGAGCGATCTTTAAGGTCATATAAAAATAAGAGCAAAACCGTAACAAATTGTTTAATCTGGATCGGGCTCCAGTTCTTTGCTGGTGCCGGTGGTAGGTAGGTACTTTCGAAATTAGCTTTGTTTTTTGTTTTTAGGGTTCCGTACCTCGAAAGGAAAAAACGAAACCCTTATAGAATCACTTTGTTGTCCGTCCGTCTGTCTGTCTGTCAAGACCCTTTTTCTCAGGAACGCGTGGAGGTATCAAGCTGGAATTTATATCAAATACTCAGGTCTACTGTCCCTTGGAGCTGTGAAAAAATCAAACTTCTAAGCCAACGCAATCAAGATACAACAGTTTATGCCGCAAATTTCCGCAAATTTTCAACACTCGCAAGGGAATCAAAACCTACAAGGTACTTCCCGTGAATTCAAAATCTTGAATTTTGGTACGAAGCAATGTCTTATAGCACAGATAAAGGAAAAATTGCGAAAACTGATTTTTTTATGTTACATCATATAATTAAATTATTTTTTTCTACGGAACCCTCGGTGCGGGAGTCCGACTCGCACTTGGCCGGTTTTTTTTTATATAGATCCATTTATTATCTCTCGCCAACAAACTGCTTTAGCAGTTTGTCGAGAAACTTTAAAATTCATAATGTATGATCATGAAAAAAAAAAGAAAAAAAAATTAACATAGAAGATATATACAGAGGAAATATTCGTTTACGTAGTACCTCTGTTTTAGAATTAATTAAAATTTCATATTAATATTCTAATTTATAAGAAGTCTTAATCTTAGAATAAAAATGTTTTGTTTTGTTTAAGCCTTAATCTGAAGTTGTGCCTCGGCGCGGCGTCCCGTTTAAAAAATGCCGACGCTAGTATGTGCGCTATGAGGAATTGTGTATCATCATCATCATCATCATGTCAGCCGATAGACGTGCCACTGCTGGACATAGGCCTCCCCCAATTGTGTATAGTATTACATAATTACATAATACCTATTACTAGTATAATTTTTAAACATCGTTGCGAATTTTCATTGTATATATTCCTATGCTTTAATTTCTAGATCACTGTATTCCCACCTAAGGCGAAAATCCCTCCAAAACAGAATGCAGCATTAAAGAGCAGGCGTACGAAAATGTTCCATTACCATCGCGTATGAATATGTATGGACGGCTGTCCGCCGGTAATCAGGTTTGCGGCCGTTCTCGTGACGATGATTTTGAGGTGATTTTGAGTGCACCTTGTTTTGGATTTGGTCTGTGGAAACATTGGCATACCTACATCAATTACATCAGATCGAAAAGGGCTTTCTTTCTAGTTTTTCCTTATTGTTCTGAATCTCTTTAGTATCAACAAGTTTCAGCGTCAGTCATAGTTAAGTCATAACGAATATGGACGAAACCTGCGTTGTGGATTTTCCTGTGATCGTTATATAAAGTATTTGCATATTATGTTTAACGCACAATTAAGTATTCTTGTTTTTTTCAGAAACCTTGTAAAATTAGACAATATAACACTTTAAACTCTCGCGTTTTGTACACATAATTAATGTGGTCACGGAAGACTGACATCCCAGCAAAATGTCAATTGAGATATTGGTAAACAACACTAAACCACTTTACCAATATCTCAATTGACATTTTGCTAGGACCGTGACCACAGCAGAGCTAGTGTAACCTAGCTGAAACGTCGAAAAAAAGTTAAAATAATGAAATTTTATCGCGTTAGACCCGTTAATGACATTAATTAAATTAGACAATATATTTTTTATAAAAAAAATCTAAAGTTGAATTATTTAGGGATGGGTGTAGGCCAGTTTATTATTAAAATCTACAATTAGGAGGAAAGGGGAGAAATTGAACCACATTAAAATAGCTCAATGCTTTTTCTTTCTGTGCAGGTGAGTTGCTCACCTGCACAGAAAGAACAGCAATTTTCTTTAACTCGTAAACTCACTTAGCAATTGGGGGGAAATAAAATTTTCTCAACTTTATCGGTTTTCTATTGACTTAACGGAGTTTAGAAGCGGCCGTTAAATAAAGCAGTAAACATGGCTTACGCCGCGTCGTACGTAAGCGAACAACTCGCGAAGCAAAGCGGCGCGGCGCGGCGCGGCGGGCCCACGGCGTTCGCGTTCGCAACGAGATCGCCCACGTAGGACACAATTATATAGATTTATATATCAAAGGATTGATTCACCCCGCGCCGCATCGCTTCGCTTTGCGTTCGCGTGTTGTTCGCCTACGTAGTACGCTGCAATATTAGAGCCGTATCGTAAACGTTTTTGACGATAGGCCATTGATCTTGGCTTTTAACGGCCTGTTTTATTTATACTAAACTGTAATTTATTTGTTGTATAGAGTACTACAATTTTGTATTCTTACTATTAGGAACAGAACCCTCCATTTGGCATACCTAGTTAGTTTTTTTTCTACAATAAATATGTTTTTATATCACATATATAATAAATGATATTTCATTCATAAATATTTATAGGGTTTTCTATAACTTAATACACTCATGAACAAATTGAGAGGAACGCAAAAAAAGTTTAATTACTCATTTTGAGATTACTTTAGGTGCTGTAATGTTATTTTGCGTTCCTGTAAATTTGTCCATGAGAATACATACATACTTCTTACTTAAACCATTTTCATGATATTAATTTAAGGAGTTGCAACTTTGCACAGATTTTCTTCTAAGTTCTAAACGATGTTTAGGAGCAACCTACTTACGAGTTCTTACTTTCTTAGACTTAATCTAAATAAAAACATGTATATAGCAGGGACTTTTACTGCTCATAGTTCCTTAGTTATTTTAAAACGTCCTGTAGGCATAATTTTACTCATTAGTTTAAGCAACAACACCAACAGAAAGGCGCAACTTGATTAATATATAATGAATTAAAATACCGTTTAAATATTAAAAGCGGCAAAGGAAAGTAACGAACCGTAAAAAATGCCCACTGAGACCCCTTTTCATTACCGTTTTATCCATTTAAACATTTTGCATGGAAAGCGGAGTGACATGCGTGCACTTAACTTACAACCAACACTATCAAATTGAACTAACTTAAATTAAACACTTTCAAAAAACAACCTTATCACCAAGAACAAAAGTCCTAAATGTGACAAACATAATAGCGCCTTAATTCTTTTGTTTCCACGTGCTAAAATACAAACTTCTTTATTCGGTCAGGAGAGGTGCTGTTATCTATGAGAGGTCGCAGTTTTAGTGCGCAACGCGGATAGTTAAACTTTTGTCCGCCCGCATAACTAAGTTGGTAATTCGCACTCGTCTTTGAGGGCTAACGAGGCATGGCTGGAAAAGCTTGAGAGGTGTTTCCCATATTTACTTTAGGAAGATGTTTATTTTTAAATAAAAAAATGTGTTGTGTCAAAGGATTTCCCTCTTAACAAAAAGTTAAAAAGTGAGGATTAAATGAAGTTAAATACCAGCTAGTCTTAGCTAAAACTCGCTCAGCTTAGCGCTGTTGTAATTTAAAAGTCGTCTTTTCCAACTTTTTTTGAATTTAGAACTACTTTTTCTCTAATAAGTAACACTTAAATTGCAATTATTATTTTTCAGGGAAAACGAATGTCATTCAAAATTATTATTTATAATTGGGCTGCTAAGAATGAATAATTATTCAAATTTAACTTTCATGGTTCAAGTACCACCAGTAGTATATTTTCTATAGATGCGGCGGCCTACCTGCGTGCGGCCGTAAGGGATATACATAGATGACGTCATAAACGTGGGGATACCATATTGGTAAAAATTACCCCTATTTGATATCACGTTGGGGCGCTTACCCTTGAGGCAAAGTTAGCTTGTGTGACGGTATTAAAATTGTTGAATAGAATGTCAATGGGCCGTTCTTTTTAGGCGTATGAACAATAGAATACCTCCTATAATTCGCGCAGGTGGTACAAAACTAAACATGTTTAGTGAATAAAACGTAAAATACAATGTATTATTGCGTTTTAATTTTAAGAAATCACAAATCGCAATCACATTATTCACACCAATTAATATACACCACATTTAATCTTCACAACATTTGTTAATTTTTTTTTTTGGAATTAGAAGTACGAAAAAACTTCGAGGTCAAAATTACCCATAAAATTATGATATTTTCATCTGGTATCCCTAACATGATTGTTATGCAGCTAAATTAGAAGAAGTTTAAAAATGGTTGACCTCAGACTCGTCTTGAGTAGCTGACAGACCACAAACAACCTACGTAATTTGAGCGGATAATTTTATAAATAATGTTTTGTTAATTTGCGTAAATAATTGTGATATTTTACTTGAAATCGTTTGATTCTACATTGCTTTTAGTGTAACGTAATTTTACGATGTTATTCTCACATAATTATTGCGTTAAGAGGAAGGTCTAAAATACCGTACTTACGTGTGAAAGGCTTTGTTCTCATATTTTTGCTCAGAGCGGCTATTACAGCCGATTACAGAACAATTCACCATTATTTTATCAAAGTTCAAGCATTCAAAACGCTAACCATCACTATAATTTATTTCATAAGACAAAGTACAATTTCATACAAAACAACAATAATTAAACAAGCAACGAACAAGCATGACATGTCACGTATTTATTTGTTTGCCACAAACTCGATTGTGGCAGCGGTGGAAAAGTGAAACTATGACAAAGACAAAAAGTAATATATTGCTCTCTGTCACTACTACTGAAAGATACATAAGACTATCCCGTTCGGTCATTTCCCCCCACTCCTCATGACCGATCCAGTTATACTAGATTCATGATATTATTTCATCACAGGTAACAGTTAACCTTTTCAACGCCGTGTCAAACACAAAAGCAGTCATCCAGACGCCACGTCACCGAAGTGACAAAACTGAAATTGAAATTTATGCATATTCATGTAGGTCTATGTTGATCTGCGGTCTATGACCTATGACCGATTAATCGGTCTATGGCTTTGAACCTACATTGCGTATATATCGGTCATAGGCATCCAAAAGGTTAAGTAGGTGACAGTTATTTATTAGGTATGTAATTATTGTTAGGCGTACAAGTTATTTAAAGTAGGTATTTTGTTTATAAAATAAGAGAAAGTCTAAACGATCATTTCTTAAGTAGGTAAGTAAATAAAGTAACAGCAAATTCTTAACCATTTCTAAGGAGGATTTTCATTTAAAGACCCTTAATTTTCCTTATTAATTTGTATCTAAGTCATAGACTGACCCAGATGTACTCCGCATATGCAGATGACGCCGTCGGCCACTTAGTACTCTACACCAGTTTACACCAGAACTGAAAAAGGCTATGACCATTTATCTATCGACTCATGTTTTGTTGAGATTTGTAATCTATTTACGTGAGTCCACGTCTAAATTAAAAATGGGGGCGCCAATTAATGCGACGTGTCTTAATGTGATCAGCAGTTGTGATTTTCATTCTAAAATAGAAAGAAAGAAAGAAAGAAAGAATAGTTATTTGTTATACAAGGGTGCAAAGTTGTATTTTACCCGCGAGTGTGGAATTGAAACACGAGCAAGCGAAAGGATTCTATAGTTGAACCACGAGCGAAGCGAGTGGTTCTAAAATAGAATCCTGAGCGGAGCAAGTGCTTCAACACACGAGAAGTAAAATACATTTGCACCCATGTGTAACACAAAACTTTTCCCCTCACTATAGCGAGGAAAGTGCAACATCCACAGACGTTAGATCATCTTCATCACTGGAATCACTTATTTTTTTAACGATATTTTAACAGAAAACACTGGAAATTCTGATTTTTACGTGAGTCGGTGAGAAGTGTTTCTAAGTAAAAATTTTGTTGACAATGTTGACATTTCTGTTCTGACGTATGAAATGTCAACGATGCGTTTAGAAATTGCATCGACTCAACTTGTGCGTTCAGAATTATATTTAACATCATAAAAATCTAACGTTTCTTATGGAATTTTAAGGTTTACGACTTAAAATTATAAAATAAAGCTAAATTTGGTATTTTTTATTAGATTCTCAAACCATTTATTTAATGATAATTAATATCGAACGAAACCATTATTATGAGCGTTTTACGTTTTGTTATCTGTCAAGCTACTTAAACACGCTCCATCCAAGGTCAAATTACTTTCCCCACTAGTGGATAAAATGCGTTTTTCCCCGCTTGTTTTAAAGGATAAAAGACGGCTTTCTGAGCTAGTGAGGGGAAAAATACATTTATTTGACGCCACAACATAAAAAAGAAAGGCATGCAGACAAAAAAACATTTGGACGCTAAAAAGGATCCCCACTCAGCATAATGCCGTGGCAAACCGTGGCGCTGGTTTTCTGTGGGGACCTGACTTAATCTAAAATTAATAAATTAAATAGGTGTCTGCGCTCCCGTTGCTACGCCCCTTTACGTTACCACACGCTGTCATACATATTTTTTGATGCTGAACTCGTTCGCGTCTTTCCTGTAGACATCGCAAAGTAAAAAAAAACGAGTAATTTTTTACGCTGCAGTTGGGATACATTTTGGGCGAGAATACGGTATGACACAACTTTTAGAAACAAATCAATGTGATAAAAATTATTTGATTTGTTTCCAAAAGTTGCGTATAGTTTTTTTTTTTTTAATCTTTATTAAAGGGCTTTTTCGAGTGAACGAATATGTCGCCCCATAAAACATCACTTAATTAACAAAGTTAAAAAAATAAACAGCCAAATCTAGTATGTACATCACACATATCTGTCCCTCAGACCGCACTTAACAACATTTAATACCTTTCCAACTACATCGGACATGGGATTCGATAGGTAGGTATTACATAACCCAATGGAACTGTCATTGTCATGAAATATTTGTCTTCTAGGTAAAAAAAAATAATAGGTGATAAAAATTATTTGATTTGTTTCCAAAAGTTGCGTATAGATGACAGCACCAAAATCTCTCGCTATATCATAATCCCGTAAGGGATTCGTATAGGAGGTGCAAGCACGTACTGCTCGCTCTTAGAGTTGGTCAAAGACGCCTAGTCTTACTAAGATGGCATATAGTCGAGAACTTGGGACCGCCTACGCCGTGATGGAATGGCCTAGGGGTTATAGCGTTGGCCGCGATAGCTAAAGACGCCGGTTCGGTTCTGGCCTTTACCACTGGAGTGCTTCGTCACTTTTATTTAATATATGACATCTATTTCAGTTTATAATACGGTATCACAATTGGATATGTGTGTAATCTAGTTAGTAAGCGATCTGTACCTAGTGGTAGTGCTACGCCTACGATTGCCTGACTCTTTGAAGATTTCCGGGAACACTTAACGAGCCCTAAGGCCCTTGGTTCTCAATTAATTAACCTGTTAAACCAGGCTGACTGTACTGGCATTGGCAGCTGATTTCCCTCGAGTTGGGATACACGTGCTAAACCTCAACCTAAATTAGGAAGACAATTGACTTACGAGTATGTTAATATTATTTGAGTTAACTAAATTCACTGTTCCGCGTTGTACCACCTTCTTATTCCAATAGGGTATTTTCCACATGTTAATTTTATAACTAAATAAATAGATAAAAAATGATCAATTTATTAGAATAAATTGGAAGCTTAAAAAATATATGGGTTTAATTAATAAATACATCAGTTTAAAAAAAAAAACTTCCAAATAGAAAAATAAAAATAGTATCATTCGATTCCTTACATTTTATTTAAAAAAAATGTATGGCATCAATATACATAAACGCATTATTTCACCGACAAAATTTTCCTTGTTTTCCACGGCTTCTAACTTAGAGGATATAAACAAACGCCATAAACAGGCGTTCCCCTCTGTCGAAAATAGTCGGCCAATGGTCATGCACAATTATATTATTTTGACGTTACGTATACATTTGACGTTCCCCTCCCCCGCAAAAATTGGCAGACTTTTTTGTACAGCAAATTACAGATAAGGCGTCTCCGTTGGTTATAATATATCTTCCAAGGCTTCTAACTTCTAAGCGATAGCGACGTTACATGCTGACGTCACGATGTAATGTCATTTTGTATGAAGCGTTTCGTCAGTAAAGTGCGGGTGCCAGACTTTGACCATCATTTGTGACTTTTGTATTGCTTTAAGACATACAGACATTTGATCCTCAAAACAAACCTGATCGACTGATACCATTCATAAAAAAAAATATAGAATACCCTATTGCATCTACCTACGTTTACGAGCTTTTCTTATGTACTTATATTAAAAATATCTATTTACTACAATTGAGTTATTGAGGTGACTATTTTCATGATTGCATCGTGAACTATAGGTACATAGATGGCTGTAACTGACGATGCCCTTCATCTAATAATAAATATTACTAAAAACCGTCAAAAATATACCGAAACCAACCCAACTATCCACAACTCCACTCACGAAGACTACTCGGTTCAAGTACCTTGGTCACTGGGTCACCGATAACCTCAAGGACGACATGGACATGGAAAGGGAGCGCAGAGCATTGACCGTTCGCTGTAATATGTTGGCCCGTAGGTTTGCACGGTGTAATGGGGATGTCAAAACTACATTATTTAAGTCGTTTTGTCAAACCTTTTACACGTGCAGCCTCTGGACTGACTATACTAAGAAAACATTTAATGCTCTGCGTGTCCAGTATAACAACGGATTCAGGTTACTGTTGGGGCTACCACGCTTTTGTAGCGCATCAGGTATGTTCGCCGAGGCACGCGTGGACAGCTTTATATCAATAATACGCAAGAGAACCGCTTCCCTGATGCGCCGCGTGCAGGAGAGTACCAACAGTCTCCTGAATCTGGTGTCACAGTGCCCGACTAGTGCAGTCTGGCGGCACTGGAATTCCATTCATATGGAGTCAAGAGGTACTGTATATAACATATTTTAAGTAGTCTGTAAGTTGCTAACGTATAAAATAAGTTTTTTTTGTTACTAACATTTCTATGGACTAATTACTTATGTCTGATACAAAATAAATTGAATTGAATTGAATTGAATTGAATAATCCAAAAGCTCCTAACTATGGACCAAAATGAACTCGAATATCGTGACTAATAAGAATGATATTGAGAAAAAACGGACTAGTCCAAAAATAACATTGATTCTTATACTTAATTACGAATGGAACTTGTGGAATATACTTTTTTACGCCGGTAGGTAATTTTCCGGTTACGGCGGTTATATTATGAAGGTAGACAAGGGTGTTTCGATTAAGCTTAGTAAGCATCCCACACCAAGCACTGCCCCCTTACTCATGATACTAGCGCGTAGCGTCAGGCCATTAGGCCGTTTACTATCTGTGCGACTAAGACCTGGTGGCTCAAGTACTACCGATGGGACACCAGCCGACGACCCCTACATTATAAATTAACAATCGGAAAACGGTAATTCTCAGACAATGTACGTCTAAGTACTCTTATCGATACTTTGACATACGCGCACATTTAATTTTGAGCAGCATCGAATAAACCGCAGGCATACCTTTTTCCTAAAATTGGCCGAACACAATATTGTATCCTATCAAAACATTCGCCCGTTTTTTCATCAAAAAAGCGTCAACTTCTGATGACGGCAAAATTGATGAACAAACCACATTTACACAACGGGACGGAGGGTATAAGTTGAATTTTCCAATCAAATCATTTATTCTTTGTTGGCCGCTCGCCACTGAGGCATAGGCTCAAGCAATCATTTTATGGGCATTGTGTGTGACAGGGTCGTAATTGAACGGTTTTTGAGAGCCATTAGGGTTCTGTGTAAATTACTAAGGGATGTTTTTAAAATATTTATAAGACAAATTGCTGTGACGCACGATTATTATTAGCTATTGTTTTAATCAGCGCCATTTAAAATAGAATTCTTGCTGGTATGGCTGATACAGAAATCTTTGGCCTTCTAGGTTTAGGAAAGCTAAGCTAAGCTAAATGTTTTTTCTCACTCCACCAGCTCAAGCGTTTACTACAATGACATAATTTTACTAGATAGGTATGTCCAGCGTCATGATCCTAAAATTAAATAGTATGTAGATATGTATGTAAGTGTATCATACAAAGATACGTTTAAGTTTATGATTTAAATATAATAGGTATACTATAATTAGTATTTAATTTGTAAATAGTAGGTAGTGATATCGTTTAATTATTTTCAAATACAGTACAAAGCCTGCACCAACAAACGTCTCTTTTTGGCCCAGTGGTTGACTGGTAGAGAATGCCTTAAGGCATTAAGTGCACCATTTGTACTTATTTTATGTGCAATAAAGTATAAATAAAATAAAAAAATAAATATTAAAGGGAAATAGGCACGTCGCCTATGTACGATTTTGGCGTTCTGTAATACATAGTAGTAATTACATCCTTCGCTATAGTTGGACCAAGCTAACTCTACACTGATTAGACGCGACAAAGTGTGTAAGTGATAAAATATTACCTCCACACTTCATTGCAAAATCTGCGCAGTTAGGCCACCAGCGCTTCAAATAAACTGTCTTTTAAGTATTACAAAAAACTTAATTTTTATGACTGCTAACACTTACTGAAAATTACAGGCGGATGTTATATACATCAAGGAAACTTCTTTAAAGCGATATTCAAACACAGTAAATCTTGAAAAATAATCTATTGCCACATATTTTTTGTTTATTTTCAGGCACAAAATTTATCGTCCAAATATTGAGTCCCCTTGCGGTCGACAATGCAGCGTTTATCCGCGAACAGCTCCGGCGAAGATTACGGGCGCAGATTAAAAAGAGCACTACACGCCCCTAGCTGCAGGGATGACGGGGGCGCGTTCCGGATAGGGATGGTGAAATGGAAGTATACAAAAAAAATACATAATTAAATTAAATTTTCCAAACATTCAAAATTAAATTAAAACGCCCGTCATCCAAGATATATTGGATGACTTGAACGAACACCTTATGACTGGGTTCCAAAAACTCCAGAGTTTAAACTGAGACCCAAAATAATTTTATATATTATTAAAAGTTTATGTACCGTAAAAACCCGTTTTTAGTGAAAATGCGTTTTCCTCAGTTAAAAATGGTTCGCCCGGTTTCGGGCGCTATTTTGGTCACGGTTAACCTAAGACGCTCCTCTCGCTTTGCTCGTTGTCGCACCTATCTTTTGAGTGACAGAATACGGTATAAACTAGTTTTAACTAGGTAGTTCTCACTACCTAGTTAAAACTAGTTTATACGTTTACGACATTCTTTTTCCCTAAGTAAAAACTAGTTTTGACTGAAATTAATTTCGAATAATTAGTAAAAACTAGTTTTCACCGAGGCGTTTCGGAAAACTAGTCTAGGGAAAACGCGTTTTCACTTAAAACGGGTTAAAGATAAAGATATAGTTGGTCAAACCAATTGGTCAGTCAGTAACAACCAGGATAATTATACTCATCCCTTTCTTTTGGGCGCTAGTACTAGTGTAAGACAAAGATAGTATGATTCTCTCTGTCTATGTTTGAAATGAGACAGTCCTTTGACAAACTATAGTTTATTATTCAAGTAGGCATATTAAAATGCGCTTATGAACGTCAAATAAATCTACGCCGGCTCTAACCCTATACCTCTGCCTCGAGAAGTTTTAAATCCCCCCTCAATTGGAGGAGGATATCCCAATATGGGACCGGTAACAAACTCGGCGGGACACATTTTTTCATAACATTACATCTTATATTTAACATGCAGTACCAGTAAATACGAAAAAATACAATTAAAATTACTATAGAATTCATGCAATTACATACAACAGGTACTTTTCCTGTCAAATCATACAAATATAGAAAACATATCAATTCTTAAAAAAAGGAAAAGAAAAGAAAATAAATAGGATGAATGAGAATATATATTATATATAAATCTGACTGATTGTTATGAAATACCTACATAAAATATTTGATGTGCTTTCTTACCTGAGCTTTGTCACCTATAACGGCTTTAATTCTAATAACCATAATACAATGATTTTAATTGCTACTTGTTTATTAGTTTCTGGTTTGGAAAATGCATGTTTGTCTGTCAAGTAGTCCTCGACTCTTGAATAAGCCTTCAACATCAATGTCTTTTTTAAGTAATTCTTAAAGCTTAGCTTTTAGTTATTCGATTTGTCAGTCGCAAAAGTGACCTTTTAGGTTAAAGAAACGTCACTTTTGACACTGACAGATCAGTATCATATTGGATAATTGGAAACAGATCGACTAAAGCTCTTTGGCCTGTTAGTTCAATGTTGAGGTTAAACCAAAACCACTGTCGATGGTGGACAATGCGAAGGCCGTTATGTTACTTATGTTATATTTGGAGTCCATACTCGTAACAACCCCAATGACTTAGGGGTCGTGGTGCCGCAGGGGTGTTTTAATAAACGGAAAACTGATTTATAGCTCTCGAATAGGAATTTTCCGGCGCCGTGAAGGCGATGGTAACGGTGCTGGTTGGTTTGTGCGACTAACGCTGCGTTAGTCGCATTACAGATGGTCTGTGCGTTTTTTTTGTATGGTAAACCTGAAACTAAAAGGCGGGAAGTATTATTTGTAAAGGCGATTATCGTTCCGTACCTATTTTTGGAGTTTACTCCTGAAGAATCAGTTTTTATATAAAAGCCCGTGGTATGAAAATTTATGGGGAGTCAAATATAACTTCTTGCACATCCCCTATAACAACGGCTGCATGGATACACTTTATTTTTTCAATGTCAACAAATACCAATTGTCAATTTGCGGAGTTATGATCTTAAATTTTATAATGTATTTTATATTTTTTGTAATTTCTTTTTTAGGGCAGACACGACGAGAAAAAAAAAACAAAAAGATCTTATATATAAACACAAAGGTAGGTGGGGCACAGATTATAATAATAGGCTGGGGCAAGACATGGTGACCATCACTTTCTCATTTTAAGGGCGTGTCTATGTTCTTTTGCTTATTTAATAATATTATTTAATAGATATCATTTTGATGTTAAAATTTTGATTTGAATTGGCCTCCAAGACGCAAAAACCGCGCGGTAAGGAAACGACAGCTTAAAGCGATGTTTGTAATTGCGCAGTCATCCACGAAGGAATTTAGGGGATCGATTTCTTTGAGATTTTTGCGGTTTTTTAATAAGTTTTAACGCTTGAAGAATTTTGAGGAAGTCGTGTAAACTTATTGGCTCGCTTAATCTATTGACTCACATAATAAAAATAGCACACTTTACGTGGCAAATAGGGTACTTGACAATTTGTTTTAGTTTTAGTCGATCAGGTTTGTTTTGCTATGTCCAGCAGTGGACGTCTATCGGCTGACATGATGATGATGATGATGATGATGAGGTTTGTTTTGAGGATCAAATGTCTGTATCTGTCTGTACTGTATTCAATTATTTGGTTATATGCAAGTTTCCTCACTTAGTTTATCTTCATCAAAGCAACTGACTGATATGACAACAACCGATATGACCTACAAACCTTCAAGAAAAGAGCGTACTCCCATTTTAAAGGCCGGCAACGCACTTACAACCCCTCTGGTGTTGTGGGTGTCCATGGGCGGCGGTAATCGCTTACCATCAGGTGATCCGTCTGCTCGTTTGCCTCCTATTTCAGAAAAAAAAACTGACAGCTCCAATTTGGAACACGCATGACCTCCCAGCGAAACTAAGATTTTTTTGCCAATTTTCTATAGACATAGGTACTTATTTACATACCTAATATTAGACATTCTCTTAGCTATAGTTATGTACTTAGATATTTACATTTTCTGGCATTTCTTGACTGGTAGGCATTTGCGAACGCTACCAATAGGCAAGCAAGAGCACGTTTCTGAGGCGCCTAGGTTTACCTAGGCTATTGCGGAATTTGCTAACCATACTAATATAGGCTGATTCTAAATAAATCTCGTCGTTTGAAAATCTAGGATAAGTGCATAGGGAATTCAGGAGCCCAATTCTGTCTTTGACCAGTGTGTGTTGCCAGTGATGACATACGGATCTGAGACGTGGGCGCTAACGATGGGCCTCATAAGAAGGCTCAAGGTCACGCAAAGGGCAATGGAGAGAGCTATGCTCGGGGTTTCTCTGCGTGATAGAGTCAGAAATGATGATATCCGCAGTAGAACTAGGGTCACCGATATAGCTCGCAGAATTGCAAACCTTAAGTGGCAGTGGGCGGGGCACATTGCTCGCAGAACTGATGGCCGGTGGGGCCGGAAGGTTCTGGAGTGGCGTCCGCGTACCGGAAGACGAACTGCCGGTAGGCCTTCAACGAGATGGAGCGACGACCTGGTGAAAGTCGCGGGAATTCGGTGGTTGCGAGCGGCACAGGATCGGTCGGAGTGGCGAGCCTTGGGGGAGGCCTATGTCCAGCAGTGGACGTCTATCGGCTGACATGATGATGATGATGATGATGATGATGATGAATTCTGTTAAATCAGAACTGAACTTGTTGGGTTTTGATACAACTTTGACGATCGTCTTGGTGATTGGCGCGTATCTCAAATTCAAAAAATACTGGAAATTGAACCATCCCAAATTCCAACTAAATACCATATCATACGACCAAAAATGTCCTAATACCTTCAAAACACATAATCATAACATACGGCAGTCTTCCCCCAAATTCTTCTTCAAAATTATAGGATATCGAAAATGTGAACTATGGGAACTATTCGAGTCATCCTATCTGTCTGTATAGTATCGGATGCCGTCGATCGAGTGACAACGTGGATGGAGTGCCGAACATTCCTTTTCGGGTTATTCGAGGTAGTTACTTAATTTACTAAGAATGGTTAGCGTTAGTCTACTTAATGTAACTACTCTATATGAGTAGGTATTGGGCAAGTAAATTTATTCTAAGGTATTTACAGTTCGTTTTCTTTAAGATCTTTTCCCTCCTTCCGCAAATAAACTTGACTGCATAGATAAACCTCCTTAGAAACCCCAAAATCCACAGCCCCATAATGACTGTCACAACATTTCATTTTTCTCCCAGCGAGTTGTGACTTTGACACTTATAAATAGGCTTCGTTTATCTACGTTGTCACCTGTGCCTCTCGGATACATTATACAAAATCTCTCGTCATCTGGAACGCTTTAATTCACTCCATTCTGAACCTTCTATACCGTGTAACGTCCAGCCTAGTCTGGCATTTGAGTGTTGGAAACTGTATATGGAAAGCTGCAATCAAGAGGTCTTGGTTAGCTGGTGATTTCATATTTCATTGTATTTTATAACAAATGTTAATAAAGACTAGAGTTGCGTCGAACCCTTCAATAGGGACAATATTTGCAACGATCATCCGTCAAGCGGTCGTCTAGAGGTTCACTTCCATCATTTAAATTTGACGGGGTGCAAATATTTGATTTGGTTCAGGTGGAAGTTTGGAAAGTTTAGACTTAGATTGACGTGGATAATGGCATAATGTTTACCGATCAGGAAATTGCGTTAAAGCAACTCAACTGTTAGGATATAATGAACTTTGTTCAGTTGTTTAAGATGAATGGATTGTATCTACCTACTTCAATTTTAAACAATAATGTGTACAATGCAAAGGAAACTATTAGGAGAGGCATTCGACTTCTTTTATAAAAACTCGGCGTATGGTGACCGTGTGTGGCTACTTTTTCTAAAGTGGTAATGTTACTGGCGAACAATTTCTATTCTCAATGCATACAAAAAAGTCAAAGTGTGATGAGATCAATTTTGTAGGTATGTGTCCTACTATCAACTAAAAGCCTCTCTCTATGCAGCTATCTACCCATGTAGATATTCCGCTATTCCTATTTCTATAGTTGTTTATCCAAGCAGTAGCGGAGAAATTGAATGAACACTACGAAACAATGTGCGATTCAATAGGTTTTTACTGTGGCCGTGTTAACCTTTAGTGGGCCTTTTCCCATTGCAATAAAGATTAAGCATGGTCATCTGAGTTTCTTCGTCGTTACAAACACAAGCCGCTACCGCGCGCTGGAGCGCAAAATATCGCACTTTTATTTTTTCCGCCCCATGTCGATTTTGACTCGCCCCTCGAGATCGATATTCCTTATTGAAAAATTCAAAACGCCGCTTTCTGTACTATATTAACCCTTGTGTTGCTTTAGGTTGTGTTGTGGTCTAAAGTAAAAATCTGTATTGGTGGACAGGGTATTTTCTAATATTTTGTGCAGTTTTCAGTAATTTCAAGTTACCTACTTGTAGAACTTTTCTGTTGTCCTTGCGGTGTCATGTATTTGTATTCCTTATTTTTAGTAAATTTACTCTTACTCGATCAAATGTAAGAACATGGATATAAAAATATTTTTTCAGTAAAACTTTATGTATTGTAAAAGTTCTCCTAATTTTTCGCCCCTTTTTAATATTCGTTGTTATTTACAAAATGCACGATACTTAAATATACCTAATAATTTATTTTAAAATTATTTTTAAAGGAACACTATTAAATCGCTAAATGCAGAAATAATACAACACAAAACGTGTTTAAAAAAAAAACTTCAGCTTTTGCACTGAACAAAAGTTGTCAGAATTATTGTTAGTCTTTTTCAGGAATCTAAACAGTGATCATTGCAAATTGCAAATTTTAATTAGTAAATTATATGTCATTAATCCTTTTATTTTTTTATAATGCAGTAATGCTTACTATTTTCCCAATAAAACTACTTTTAATTATTATTTTTGATTAATAACGCTACAGGTTGTTACTTGATCGGCATAGCAGTGTGACTGACACCTCCAAACAAGGGGCTCCCTTCAAATATCTACGAAGGATAACAATTTATATGCACTTATTCTTGTTAAGTATGTAATATTCATTCAAAAAAATACTACACTATGACGGGTTGAAATAAAGATTTTGAATATGTGCTTAGGTATAGGCTCAGAGATACCTAGTTGCTTGCCCTTTGCTGTTATTGCAATAAAAATGTTATATTATATTTAATAACTAAGCATGTAAATATTTATTTAAAGTTCTGTTTTAGAGTTCTTGTTTTCTAACACGGGTTCTTCAGTGTTTGACACAGAATCGTCTATTGGTGAACTTGATTCTTGTTCGTTATCTGAAACTCGCGGTTCATATTTGACAGGTTCCCGTAAAAGAGTTTTGTATATCTTTTCTTCTGAAACTTTGTCGCTATTCGGTTTAGTCGTATCATCATTTATTTCATCTTCAGTTTTCTTTGCAGGCTTCGGTTCTTCAATAAATAATTTCGGTGCTTTTGGGTTCCAATAATAATTGTCATAAACCTTGCTCCAGAAATTGAATCCATCTTCAAAAAGATTTTTATCCATAATCAGTTCGTTATCAATTTTTAAATAGTTAAGATCGTCATTTGTGTATGTTTTCCATTTGATTTCAATCAATTGACTTTCATAAGCTGTTGGGTTTCTGGAAAAATAAAAAGGAAAGTAGTTAAATAAACTCTACTAAGTAGGTACGAGTAAGTACAGTCAACAAAACTATTAGCTTAGTACCCCTGCATACACATTTGTATGCAGAGGTGCCAAGCTATTAGCTTTGCTGACTGTACATAACTAAAAAATAAATAAGGAACGCAAACCAGGAAAAATTAGATGGAAATCATCTTTTAACTAAAATGGTAAATTGCCTGAATAAGTACCTATTTACTTTAAATTTACGGATATTTTTTTTAAGTTTGTATATATATATATATATATATATCCTATAAGTTCTGTAGTATTATGAATGCCATTAATTTGTCATAATATATTTAAAGCAACAAAGCCGAGTACGCTGACACTTAGGTTAAAATATTTTTAGCTTTATTTTTCTTATAGATTTATGCATACAAATAAATTTTATCTCTTATCACAATAATTCTGTACCTATATCGGTCAATTCGTTTATGCAGTTTGGTTCAAACAGAGGTTTCCAATCGAATGATCTCTTTCTGGAAGCATCCATGTGAGTGAACAAAAGTACTCCTGGTCTGTGCAGTGTTTCAGAAAATTTTGAATTTCAACTCGACATTCCGGAATCCGTCTGACGTAGAATATTATCTGGATTCAAATTTTAAGTCGTTTTGAAATAACAGCAGGGAAACAAGCTTGGATGGAATGCGATGCATCGTGGTAAACTTTAAACATTTTATGAAAAAAAATATGCCAAAATCAAAATTTTTTTTTTTGAATTTAATGCAATAAATCAGCAGTTATAATTCGTAATAATATCATCTCAAGCAGTCATTTATAGTCACTGTCAACCAACTGTACAGCATTCACCCACATGTATCTCATGAAGTTGGCCATGTATACATCCCAAACGTGTTTACAGCTACTGATATCTGAATTGTTTATTTGTATAATTAATTTGAACGGGATATTACAATACTTACTCATATTTAACGAAATCAGCCCACATCATAGTCATTCGGTCTCTCGTGGTGAGGTCACTATCCTTATTCGTAAAACCGTAGAAATCCAAAATGTACGCCGTCTGATCTCTGTGACTAGCTCCTGTTATTTTGTCCCAGAAAAAGTGCTTGGCATTCAAATTGCCAACGTATGAAAATTCATACAAAAACAGCGGCCTCTCAGTTCTTTCTGCGTGTAATTTAGCTGATTTTATTATTGAATACTTAAACATCGAATCAGAAAAGTAATCAACATATCCTTGTAATGTATCATGGGATACTTTTTCACCTTTGAAATATTTGTCTTTTATTTCCTTGATGAAATTCTCTTTTATCTTATTTTCGTTAAATACTAGGTCAGCGGGTAAAAATTCATCGAATTTCTCGTTCATTATCTCACTCCACTCGTCAAATTTAATAGACCTGCTGAGCCCTTCCATATTAGCGAATCCAGTCAAAACAGCCAGTTCTTTATTTTTACCTTTTTTCATAATATCTAATGGAGATTCAGTTAAGAATGCTTCAATACTATCGTGAACATTTTCAATGCAAGGTGAAAACCCAAACGTGCTATTGGGTAAGAAAAAATTATGACCAGACGCAGTTAAATTTTTGATCGGTGTTTCTAAATAGAACTCAGTTAAATCTCTTAGACTGCCTGTATCATTATAACCAACTGAAATTGCCATATTTCTCGCTGTGCTAACTGGATCTCTGTTGATAGCAAAAGGAGATAGCGCGGATCCACTTTCAAGAATAAGTTTATCGATTAAACCATCAGTAGTATCAGATAGTGCGACGAGTTCTGCCATCGCGGCTCCAACACTAAATCCTGCAATAGTCACTTTCTTGGGATCTCCACCAAACATGGCGATGTTTTTATTGATCCACCGCAATGCAGCTACTGTATCTTTTAAACCAGCATTACCAGGTATTTCTTTGTTGCCAAGGCAAGCGAATCCTAGTACACCTAATCTGAAGTTGAAACTGATGACGAGAACATCCTGCCTTGCTAGGTAATGAAATTGCGCCATGTTTCCATTTCCACCCGAAAATGCTCCGCTGTGTATGTAAACTACTACTGGCACCAAGTTATCGTCCGTGGCAATTTTAGGCACTAAAAGATTCATAACTAGACATTGTTCTTCACCGTCGATGATAGGTTCTTCATCTCCGCCAGTAAGGTATGTTTGGAAGCATCTTGTGCTTCTGACTTTTGCGGGCATTACTCCGCCCCATGGTTCAGGTGGTAAAGGAGCCTGGAAGAATTAGATATCGGAATTATAGTACAATACTAAAAAGGCCGTGAAGTAAGGGGTCGCCGGCCGAATAGTTATGAGGCCGGAAACCCCTTTTCACGCCGAGGTATGTATAGTACTTTTCTCAAACATGCAATGAAATAATAATACAAATATGATGATGATGATAACATTCATGTCCTAATGTGATAGGTTATTCATTGTGTGGGGTATTCAAGCGGAACGAAAATTTTATTATTTTTGCGCTACGACGCACGATTTAGGAGATACAGCCCTGTAAAGTTTTTTTTTTTAATATTAATTAGGGGTTGTCGATTGGGCATTGTCGTCGGTAATAAACGGTTAACTAACCTGCGCTTTGCCGACGACATTGTCCTTTTTCTCCCACTCGGTATCTCAACTGCAACACATGCTACAAGACCTCAGCACAGCGAGCATTGAGATTGGACTCACAATGAACAGAGCGAAAACTCAGTTGATGACCAATAGAGCAAAACACAGGGTCACGGTAGATGGGCAGGATATACAGTATGTTGATGAGTAAATTTACTCGGGCATCTAGCCTCCTTCGAAAACAGGCAAACCATAGAGGTTGTGAACGCCTCGTCTTTGTTCGGGCATCTTAGGGAGCCGTCGCCGACGCAATGCATGGTGCGGGGCGCGGGGCAGTGGGGCCGGCAACAGCCATTCTCTCAGCAATCTTGCGACGGACGGTCGAGTCCGTCCGCTTACCGTAATATTATAACACCTCTGTATCACCAAGTTAATATTATACGTGCATGTATTGGACTACGAGTGTCATTTAGCTCACCTCATCCACGACCCCAAGAACTTCTCGTCCACCCCTACATGCGTGGACAGAGGTCAATAGACGTATTGACAACGCCTGGAAGAGCTTCTGGTCCATGAAGGCGCTATTAAAGGGTGACCTTCCCCTGTGTCTCAAGCGACAATGGCACAAACTCATCGACACGTGTATCCTGCCTATCCTAACCTATGGTAATTTTAAAACTAACACGGGACTTAATCGCGTACAATGGACTGGCGGGAAAGTACAAACGACAGGGTCGAGTGGAGGAAACGAGGGAAGGCCTTTGCCCAGCAGTGGGACACTAAATTCTCTAATTCATCAGCTAACAGTCCATTATTTGCGTATTTTTTTTATTACACGCTCATATGTCACTTTATATTATTCAATTGATGGAGTAATATAGGTTTCATATATTGTGATTCAGTTCTATATGTTTATTTCCTAGAAAAATGTGGTGCAATGCATTGTGTGTAACAAGATATTCCGTTAAAGCCCTCCATATTGGAATTCGGGGGTCAGTTTCTAATTTATATTATTGCGCATTGTGATGCTTTTGTTTAAATGCTTAATGAACTCTTGCAACAGTGAAGTTTAAAACGGTTTTTCGAACGAATTCAGGGATTCAACAGAAGGTAATATAGACTCGTAAGCTTCTCATTATTTAACATATAGGATCAAATTATTTAGTCATAGTTATAGAGACTTACCTGGAATCGATATTTCCCTTTCGGTACACTTGCATACGGTACTCCATAGAACACGTAAAAATCACCGTTCCAATATTTCTCTCCCTCCACACCACCTTCGTCTAAAATCACCACTTTCTTTTCTGTCTCCCCTAATATTGTAGTTACCAAACAGCAAATTACTATAAAACACAACATGTTTGTAAAAATCAGATTCTAGAGTGTTATTATCACTAATTACAGTTGATAACTGATAGTGAGATTATATTATACTGTATTAGGTTTTTTTATCACTTGGAACTCCGTTATAGATAAAGTTAATCCAAATCATGGATATCCATTAGGTACTTGCGTCATCTTTACAAATTTTGCTGCAAAAGCACAATTCATAGGTACTGATGAAATGAAAAATTTAAACTGTAGGCTGTACTCTTACTAACAAATAATTGTTCATGGATATTTAAAAATAAAAATAGAACAAAAAAATTCAATAAACTAAAAAGTAAAAAAAATGTAATTTTTTTAACCCTTATCTTGGCATCGTAACACCAGTGATACATAGAATATTAAAAAATCTAGCAGGTTCGCTTTATTACTTAACAAAAAAATTATGCTATAAATATGTCGATCAACCCTCCTTTATCATAGCAAAAAATAATGCACACAGTGTCATTGTAAATTAATTAGTAATAATCAACATGGCGCCGCGGAAACAACAATTTTCATTTCGTACTGTAAGTTTTGCACTTATTTCGTAGATTCGTATATATTTTTGCATCATCTGCATTTTAAGGCACTTACTATCTGTTAGTGTATTAGGATTTACATAGTGACCGTATTTAAAAAAAATTAACACAGAATATTTACATGAAACGGTTATGTATCATATTTGATACATTGCCAAGAACTCATAAAAGTACATGTGTATTGCTCGTATTACAGGCCCTTTCCGGTCTATAGACGAAACTCTTAGTTCTTTTTTTTTGCATCGAAAAACGGTCATTATGACTGACATGTTTTACTGAAAGTTATCCCTTCTCCATAAATATAAACCACATGCAGCTTTGAATATTACCCAATACAAAATTTCCCGCTATTAAAAAAGTTTTGATTGACTAAAATAATATTTTGTATGTCAAACCTCTTGCGCGCAGTACAGTTGATTATTCTCTTGTAATTATCTGTTACCATCACACTCTACTTTTAAAAGTACCTATGTACTTAATAATACAGATAATATATACCTATATTATACATACCTATTATGTTGGAAAATCCGTTTATATTTTCGCGTATCATCGCAAAATGTTCGTCACGTTTTAAAAAGCCTCTCAGCGTGGCTTCAAAGGCAAATCATCCGAAATTCATTAATAATGGAGGTAAAAGCGGAGCCCAAAACCATGGATATGAAACGTATTTTATTATACAGGAGTCGGAGAGGAAATAACACAGATAGGGAGTGCAAAATATATATTACCATAAGAAATCCGTTGCGGACACATTTCTGGTGTCCGGCGACCGAGTGGGTGCTTTTAGAGGTTCCGACCGCATTAGTGCATCTTAAACATATACTTACCCATTCCCTTATCAAAGAGATAATCTAATTAGCTTTTTGTAGTAACTGTTAACGCGTGTGGATAGTGGGTAATAAGTTTTTGTCAAAAATTTCATTTTTGGTACAAGCTTTTATCGCTTTCTGGACTTTTCTTTCCAAAGGCAACTAATACTCATCGAGACAATACTAAAAACCCCAAACACAATTAGGTTGCGTTGTTTTATCACAGAGTTCCTATGACCACCTCCTGTCTCCATCATCAGATCAGCTCGGTGGTACCATAATATTGCATTGTCACTCGACTTACATATGTATGCAAATTTTCAGCTTCAGGCGGTTCCCTGAGCCAGAAGGCGAAAAATCTCATTATATGATCATGTTTTTCTAAGAGGCGTTGATATTCGTAGACGTGGAAAAAATATATGTAGTTCTTGACTATATTATCTTTAACAACATAGCTTCCGATACACGAATTATGAAACTTCGCTCGATACAATTAATTCCCAAAGTAACCCCTAACTCTGACTTTTAATCCTACTTTACTCGGTTATTTATTATGTGATACTATAAACAAAAAAAGAAGAAAAAACAATCTTAACATAAATAGTAATTTCATAGCTTTAGAATTTCGATATTGTAAGGTAACGTTTTTAAAATAAATAAAAACCGACAAAATTCGATCAAAATTGACACTTGGCGTGTATGTTCTTTCCCGTTCTTTCTTGCGAAATGTGACAAAGACAGCGGCAAACCGATGGAACGGCGATGAACGGGAAGTGGGTCAAATTTAACTTGCAAGACACCCGTACCCGACTTGGAGGACTTGTTCGTACCCGTACAAACAGATATTAAATACATGTGGAATTACTAACATAGGTACGTTGCAAGTTAATAAAAAGCTTGTAATAATAAAAAGCTCGTATCTCATAATGTCATGTCATGTTATGTCGTAATATTTGTAGTACATTGCTGCACGGTTAATTAAAAAAAAAAAACACGCGTATAGAATACGTAGTGCAAGTGAATTATTTATACGTCATAATTTCATAGAAGTTGACGTTTAAAATAACACTTGCTCTGCGTTTGCTATCAAAATCGTTGCAGACTTATCTTGGTCTAACTCAAATTGAGTGTAACTTAAAAAAAAACTTCTAATTCATGATTACACGGGTGAAATGCACCTTGCACAGGTTGACATTCAATTTTCTCATACATTTGCGGACATGTGTTTCTATTGCTATTTACTAAAGCAACGAAAACTAATACAAGTTAAAGATGGTACTAGAAATTTATTATGTTAAATACTTTAATGTTCATTCCAAGTTTCATGTTATTTCAACAAATCAACATGTCGTTTTAAAATAAGAGCATATCTTCGAATGTATAGCAGCGACAGAAGGATGACACACTAAAACGGTCCGGGTCCGGGGCGAGGCGTTCGACACTTCATTTTCTATAAAAAGCATCTCGTGATCACCGTGCACCCATCATAGAAAATGAAGTGTCGGAAGCCACTCGGACCGTTTTAGCGTGAGTCATCCTTAATTGTGTTCTTGCGACTTTAGACTTGAACCTTGTGGCAAGTCCCACAGGGCAAGTCCACATATCGTACCGTATACTGTGTTCTTGCGGCTCTTGACTTGAACCTTGTGGCAGGTCCCACAGGGCAAGTCACATATCGTACCGTGTACTTTGTTCTTGCGACTCTTGACTTGAACCATGTGGCAAGTCCCACAGGCCAAGTCCACATATCGTACCGTGTAAAAGCAGCTGCTTGCCTCTTTATGCGGAATATATTCAGTTTAGTAGGTTTCCATGTAGACCTGTGCGTGAAATATGGCGCCGCTGCTTTTCACCGTCGACTTGTAACAAATATTATTTATATTTCGCGTGCTAACGTATTGTGGCAGTTGGAATTCAATTCCGCGCGGTGTTAGGGTGTCACATTATTTTTCTAGAAACTTCTAGTTGCACCGGATTTAAAATCTGGCTCAAACATATATTTTTTATACCACGTCGGTGGCAATCAAACATACGGTCCGCCTGATGGTAAGCAGTTACCGTAGGCTATGGACGCCTGCAACACCGGAGATATTACACGCGCGTTGCCGTCCTCTCCCTCGTTGAGCTCTGGCAACCTTACTTACCGGCAGGAACACAACACTATGAGTAGGGTCTAGTGTTATTTGGCTGCGGTTTTCTGTAAGGTGGAGGTACTTCCCCAGTTGGGCTCTGCTCTAGATCTGGAATGACATCCGCTGTCCTGTGCCCTACCACACAAAGCGAGATGTCATTTACAGTGCCCATACCTCTCTTTTGGACGTAGTTTAAGGACATATCCGGTTCCGGACGCAGCTTAAGGACATACCCGGGTCCGAGGACATACCCGGGTCCAAACCTTTCTAGATACTTACTGTAACGTGTTATTTATATGAAATATCTGGGAGACCGAGCTTTGCTCCGAAAACATATAGCGCGTTTTCCCAGAGATAAGACCTATCTAGATCGATTTCTCGCCCCCCAAAACCCCATATAGCAAATTTCATCGAAATCGTTAGAGCCTTTTCCGAGATCCCCGAAATATACACGGTGTTTCATGACCTACTGAAAACCTAAAAACGGTTTGTTCAGAATCGATAGGGGAATCGATTGATGGGGGTAATTTTTTTATAATCTTTTATTATTTTTACATGTAGAGTGACTACAAGTCTGTAATGCAACAATATCAATAACTAGCATTTGACAAGTTATTTGTCAATGAGCAACACCCTTAACAACTGGCCATTGGTAAACCTTATCTCGTTGCAGTAAGGTATGCAAAAGGTCAGTTAACAGTGTTTACGATGGTACCTAGCAATTGTTTGATGTCACTAAAACGACGAAGTATCTTGTGTATAATTACCAGTCGAATAGAATTGTTAAGAAAACTAAACAACGAATATTTTTTTAAATATTTATCGGATTAAATAATTGTGGCTCAAATAACACCGTGTATAAAATATACATATATACAAGAATTGCTCGCTTAAAGGTAAGATAAGATATGTACCTATGTAGTTGAAAACAACTTTTTAATACAGATATATTAACATCTTAATAGCGAAGCATTTAGAAGTACCTAATACCTTAATTGCGGTCCCATTTTAACCCGCTGTCTCACGCAATGATTAAATTATACCAATCTTCACAAAGAAACAGAAGTCCCAATTACGTAAGAAACGGTTAATCGTAATCAGAAGTAACCCCATTAGAGAGCCTCATTAGCAAATGATTCAAGCGGTTTGAGAATTATACTATCGGGTGACGGGGGATGGGGTAAGTGAGAAGACTAACAGTTTTCTTTTCTAATTATTGGAGAACAATGCTCAATTGTAGGCCAATTAAAATTTACATTTTTTATTTATCAAAAATGGTTTTGAAAACCCTTACCTATTGATACCTATAGAAGTGTCCTACGTGGGCGATCTCGTTGCGAACGCGAACGCCGTGGGCCCACCGCGCCGCTTTGCTTCACGTTCGCGTGTTGGTCGCTTACGTAAGACGCAGCGTTAGGGTCGGCAACGCGTATGTAACTCCTCTGGAGTAGCAGCAGGCATACAAAGGTTACGGAGACTGCTTAACATTAGGCGGGCCGTATGTTTGTTTGCCACTGACGTAGTATTAAAAAAAGGTAACATGTTTTTGGCCAATATTTATTTATTATAATGGAGCTGGAGCTGTACTTTAAAATATTTTTATGATATAGGAGGCAAACGAGGAGACGAATCGTTTGATGGGAAGCAATTACCGTGGCACTTGGACACCTGCAACACCAGAGGGGTTAGTTACTAGTGCGCTGCCGGCATTTAAGATGGGAGGACGCTCTTTTCTTGGAGGTTTCGGCTCGGAAATACCGCAAATACGTGCAATAACATTGTGAAACAGCCCTGACATTTAATAAACACTCCTCAAAAATGTATTCCACTTGCATCTCCCAACTTGCGCCCGCGGTCCTACGGGAAATTACCGCTTCGACCAATTAGAGGCACCTCGAATAAATTGTGAGTTAACACTCGGATATTTTTTAATTATATGCCGTAACTCTGGACCTATTCGGTGCTTTGTTTTGCCGATTCGTTTTGTTGGATTAAATTTTGAGGTTTCATCCGGATTTTGATTGTGGTAGCGATATATAGCCCTTGATCCATACGCCCTTGATAGTCTTGATACAAAGCCCTTGATCGCGTTAAATGGAAGGACATAGTTGTTGGTCACGATCCTCAGTCATGAGGGGACGACGAAGAAGAAGCGATAGATATAATTTATTGTGCATTTATAGGTATTTCTCGTGCTTATTGTATAAGAAATTGTATTTGGGTTTATTTTGATTACATACATATATAATATGTATATGGATAGGACATAAATAATTCATGATAACTATTATTTGTTTTCAATAAAGTAGTTTCAGTTTCAGTTTATTTGCCATAAAGTAAAATAAGCATTACATGGTATGTCAATAACAAAATAATTTTAAACTAATTAGTATTTAATATACAATAAATAATAGCGTATTACACATTGCTATATCTCAAATGTCTTACAAGAGTACCTTATAAGAGTTATTATAAAGGTAGATGCACAAGTACATTGTCACCAAAAAACTACCAGGTAAATAAATATACTCGTACTAAGGCAGTGCACACTCGCGAAGTTACAACAAAGCCTGTTTGCCGACTTAAGCCAATTTTCCGACCATAAACTTTGTACACACGAACGCTCTCCGCTGAGGCATAAACCATTTCTGTGTTTACACCTGCCTAGGTATTACTGGGTTTTAGTGGCTAAGGAAGGAGTATAATAAAAGTGAATTTGTGGGGACTTTAAAACAACTCTGTTACGGTTATATTTTGATTTTTTTTTGGTTAGATTGGTTAATAATCTGCTATTATTGCTTCATGGTAATTGGTATTCCAAATAAAAATCTTAGCTCCTTTATGATTTTAAGCACTGATGTGATACCTATAGGTAACTCCGCAGAATATAGATAGATTTAACTGTTTTACTGTGATTTAACTTACGAAAAGATACTGAATAAACAAGGCCAACCAACATTTTCAATTATCATAAATAAAAACCGACCAATTGCGTGCGTCTGATCTGATCTGAACTGATCATATTAAAAATAATTTAGGCGCAAAGTATTTAAGCTTAATTTTCCGAGACAATAATCACAAAATCTAAAAAGTCAAACATAGGGGGAGGGGGGGGCTATGGTTAATAAACATCAAATTATGTACAAAAAACCATCATTTTAATATCCAGAGAGGAAAATGGGGACTACGTTTGTATGGAGTAAGCCGCGTAACTTTAGAATATTCTCCAACTTGCTGCGGCGGTGGCCACACGACGACCGGACACTAATTAAATTCGGCTACTTCCCAAGTTCCACCTGGAAATGTTGTTACCCTTATATTACTTACGGTTGATGCGCGATACCTTTTAGTTTATTTTTGGGTTATTTAGTTTTTGCTTGTTAGCGTCTGTTCCGTGTTGTAATTGTAGGCGTAAGTTTAGAATGGTTCTCTAAATCATTGCCGAATGTCATTTCACAACCAATTTTTAGCATAATTTCATCTTGACAAATGATCACTTGGCATCTCAATAAAAATATTCGTATGATTTAACTAGGGAACAAATCAAATTATTATATCGAATATTTTTTGATTAGTTTTTTTTTAAGTAGTCACACTACTATATATAAATTATAAACTGAAATAGATATCATACATTAAAGAAAAAGTGACCAAGTCCACCGTTTCCACCGTCCACCTACTATCCGCTATCCGCCTGGAAGACGCGTTGGGCAGAAAAAATCGTCAAAATACCTATGGCGAAAATTAGGACATCTCTCAATACTCAATTCTCGCTATATAATCTCACCATGCTTTAAAAAGTTTGCTTACACTGATGTAAATAAGTACGTGTTTATTTAATTGCCAAATCTTTCAATACTGAATTTAAGTAACATTTTACCCATTAAAGAAAACACTTTTTCAATCATTTTTGTAGTCCACACCGCAAAACGTTCTCACATAAAGGTATGCTTCCATTCAAATTTTTCTTGGATTGAGGTTGCATTTTCTCGCCGTCTTACAGCATAAAGACGAAACAAACAAAACGCGACTTATGAGTGGTCGCCCCGGGGGAAATAAGAGGTGCGACGTCCTATCTATTTGCACTGCTCTGACCTCACACGAGTGTGACACGGTTCTAACACGAGGTTGTTTATAAGGGAGCTATTTAGTTTTTCTTAGAAAATAGTAGTTTATGTGACTGATGATGAAATGCATTAAAATACGACTTGGGTTTCTGAAACGAATTAAATTAGTTTCATTAAAGGATCACAGGAGTATTTTAATGCCTAATTATGTACAGTTACATACACTGCTTTATCTACATCAATATCATAAGCTTCAACAAAACAAAGTAATTTTATACTTACAAGAGCGGTAATGCAATCTTTTTCGCGCATGACACGCATCCGTTGTTTTTTTTATTCAGAGACAAACTAGAGTCGGGGGCCGATTGCCATATCGTTCGACATCAAGTCATGCGCAATTTAACAAAGTTGTTTGCAACTGACACTATATTTCGAATAAAACGTCCTCTCGACTGATATTAGAATAGAGGCCAAATCAAAGGACTATGCGTCAAAATGGTCCAAAAATCAACAGACTTGAGAATTAGGTCATTAGACAAAGCTTATGCAAAGGTTGTCCATCGCGGTTCAACGTGGCAATATATACGTATACTCCTTTGCCAAACGACAGGTAATATCGATAGTGTAATAAAAGTAATGCAAAAATTCACCAACACCACTAAAATTTCCACCCGAAATCCCTTATTTTACGACATAAGCCGTTTGTTGGCACTCTACGGGCCGCCATCAAAATAATCGACAGTTGTAATAAACAAACGATGACGATAAAATGTCTAAAAAGGTGCGTATAAAAACATCAGTCCTTAATGCAAGTAATCCGATGGTCAACATCCACCGTAAAAGTGAACGCTGCCGTGAGAATCAGACAGATGGTGGTCTTTTGGGTAGATTTAACACATGCTGAAGTCAGAAAATCTGACTGAGTCAGTAGAAACAGGCAAAAAGTCGAAGCCGATATTACGTAATGTCTTTTTAAACATTGTTAATGTCACCCAAAAGAATGTCAGGCGTTCATAGGCTACAGTGACTGCTTACCATCAGGCGGACCGTATGCTTGATTCCCATGACGTGGTATAAAAAAAGAAATGAAAAATAGTAACATATAAGTAGGTATTATGTATAAATAAAAATTATGATTATACCACAAGGTTTGAAAATTGCCACGGGCAATCTTGTTTGCATTAAATTTCAAGTTACTTGATCTCATAAGACCGGCTACCGTATTTTCCTAAACACATATTGTAACCCTTTTCTAGATATGGCAAATAAAAAAGATGCATCCATATCAGATATCCATCCTTACAGATGCTGCACAAATAAAACAGATTAGAGGCCTTAAGATTTTTATTTTTCCTTAACCAATAAATAAAGGATCCAACGATAAAGCTCTACCATTCAGACTGCTCCCCTGCCATGCAAGATTTTCAAATTTCGATTCCTCTCGGTCATGATTGATGACGTATTTGCAGAGTGAACTGTGATTGGCTGATTTTGAATTTGAATAGCGAGAATGGAACGTCTTGTTGAACATTCTGATTTAGGCATTAGGGATTCATTAGGTTCTTTTAAGAATGAATTTTGTATTTCTAACACGTATTTTTCTGGAATTTTATATTTAAAACTCGAATCAGAATTTACATTTTTAATGTTGGTATAGTAGTATCAGTATTAAAAATACTTTGGAAATAATTATCTACTTTGGCACGGCTTGTGCAAATACTTAAATTTAAGACGAGAAATGGTTTAAAGAAACTCCTTGGACTTAAGACTGCGAATGTTGACACGGACATAATTTACGATCCCGCGTAATTAAATTCAACAACTATTCGCTTCCATTTAAAGCTATTAAATTATCAGATAAAATATAGACGAAATTAAAGAGAAACCCTACGTTAGGTTAGGTTAAATTACAATGCTTTAATTAAAGCCATCCTTTTAGTTTCGTAACTTTGATAATGTACTAAATAACACGAAGGTGATATAAAGTAACCACCAGTTAAGTAGGGTAGGTGTGTCTGACACACAAATGTATTTAGTTATTTATTTATTGATCGTATGGCATATCTTTACATCTCACTGCATTATAAAATTTAAATTTATAACTAGAATTCTTAAAATAATACACGGCTCTCCCAGTCAAGGTCTTCAGCTCTTCAATGTTAATTGCGACCGAATTTGATGTTCGGGCATTCTAGCACCATGTGACGGATAAATATCAATAAAATTAATACCAATAAAATAAAAAAAATAAATAAAATTGTTTGTTCCGGTTCTCCACATCCGCATGCCGCCGATTCACACCATCCCCATTTATTCCTGTGGTATGCGGAGTCACCCACGTCAGTTCTGAAGTATGTATGTACATATTTAGTAGATATAATTAAATAAAATCACCATCAAAAGTTTTATATAAAAAAAAAATAGTTTATTTACCAAAAAATTATACATTGTTTTATTAACCTATGATTTCTACACTAAAAAATCCCATAATAAAAAAAAAGATCCCATAATGTTGAAAAAAAGTGAAGAAAAATATGGTCATTCCATCAGAATAGATACAAATGGAAATGTGACATGTATATATGTGTATTCCATGGGAGAACGTGCAATCCGTACCTACCGTATCTTTTTGTTCCATGACGTACTAGCTAGAGTAGAAATTCACAAAAATGAAAATCTTAACTGTTGGAATAAAATTAAATGGAACAAATAGGAATCACTATCATTTTTAGCCGTGGCAGACTTATACAGTCTGTATACAGTTTTTAGATTAGCACCGCCATCTTCTTTAACGTTTTTAACAACTCCTTTACGCCCGTCGACATAGCTGTGGGGTTGTTTGATTTGACAAATTGCATCCTTTGTCGGTCGAACTGCCGATAACCCGACTATTTGTCGAGACGGGCGTTAAACGATTTCTTTCCTTCAGACGAAATACTTATAGTTTCCTATAGTTGTTAAATTGAATTTGAAGAACTGTTTTCGGGAAATTGAGGACACGGGCTATCGGGCTGAGTAAATAAAAGATAAGTATCACCAAAGACCTATGCAATTCCGTATAAGATGAATACAGTCAAAGGAAAAAACGTGCCTTGGATATCAAGAAAATGTTATTCTCGCACAGATGGCGCTACCACCAATAACAGCCTTTGGCCTATTCTCGGGCAGATGGCCTTGACGGTTTCATTTGTTATTTAACAATTTTAACACATATCAGTAGAAGAACATGGGTCAAAATTATTTCAAAAAAACCGGCCTAGTGCGAGTCGGACTCGCACACGAAGAGTTCCGTACCATTACGCAAAAAAACGGCAAGAACATCACGTTTGTTGTATGACTTGTATGAGAGCCCCACTTAAATATTTATTTTATTCTGTTTTTAGTATTTGTTGTTATAGCGGCAACAGAAATACATCATCTGTGAAAATTTCAACTGTCTATCTATCACGGTTCATGAGATGTAGCCTGGTCACAGACGGACAGAAAGACAGACAGACAGCGAAGTCTTAGTAATAGGGTAGTAGTAGTATGGAACCCTAAAAATAATTTATATACATTTTTTGATATTTTTATCTTTAGTTTTAATCGTGTGTCGATAGATGGCAGTAAATTAACTGTAACTACAATATTTACTATGACAGTACCCCTCTATCCTATGTATTCCCTTTATGGCAACTTTATAGTATCACATAATTATAGGCAACTTTGAGTTACAAGTACCTAACAAGTACCCGAACTTGTTATTCGGCGGTAAATAAATGTGTTTGTGTAAACAAATTATATGAAACTAGTTTCTGTCCTGTCTTTGTCTGCTTGGAATAAATAAATAAATAAACATTATAGGACATTCTTACACAGATTGACTAAGTCCCACGGTAAGCCCAAGGAGGCTTGTGTTATGGGTACTCAGACAACGATATATATAATATATAAATACTTAATTCCATTGAAAACACCCCTGACTCAGGAACAAATATCTGTGCTCATCACACAAATAAATGCCCTTACCGCACGGATAGAAAAAATTCCAACAATACTACCAGAACGATTAGTAAAATAGATTTATTGTAACCGATACTACAATCTTGTAATCCTTTTTCTCCGTGCGGGATTCTAACCCAGGACCATCGGCTTCACAGGCAGAGTCACAACCCAATAGGCCAGACCGGTCGAATGGTAATAATGATTGATAATATGGTCTATGGTCTTCCCCGGGCCTCAAAATATCTCCATACCAAATTTAATCTATTTCAGTTTAGTGGTGCTTGAAGTGGTAACAACAGTATGTATTTATTTAGTACTAAAGCTGAAAAAGTACGAACGTTTTAGATTTCTTTACAGAAAAATAACTAGTAAATAATAAGCAAGTATCCCCAGACAGATAACTAGCAGACTTATAAATCTATGGAAATGTTCCGTTTGAGTTGAGTAAATCGGCAAATTATTTATAGAGCTGTTTGCTCTCGGGACAATGGAAATCTCAAAGGAAATAAATAGGAATATTGTGTCTTTGTGCCTTTGTACACTGTCTATGTACCTATACAGTCACCATCAGATATATCGGAGCGGCCGAGGCGATCACAAATATCTGAACACGCCTCTGTTGTCAAGGCGTTAGAGTGCGTGTTCAGATATTTTTGAGCACCTCGGCCGCTCCGATATATTTGATGGCGACTGTACCTATATGTAAACTTTAGCTTTGTAAGTGGAGCTGAATTCAGAAATGGAGATTTAACATCAATTCAATATTCAACAGTGCGCTGAGAACCGGATTCATCAGGTAGTTGGAAAAGCGCTAACGGGGGCTACGGTGTCTGCTTAGGTGCTTACTATGACACTGGGCCTACACAACTCACATTTTCTATATTACGGTATCAGGGTTATAGTTAACGCTATCTCTAGTGAGCTCGTTCACTTATTACGTACTAACAATGGCATTCTGTTAAACAAAAGCCATTATTTCTTTTGGGTGAGCGCGTGGCCTTTTTGTGCCTGAGGCTCACACACAATGGCCCAGCGCTCAGGCACAAAGGCCACGCGCTCACATAAAAGAAATAATGACTTTTGTTTAACAGAATGCCATTGTTAGTACAGGTAAGTGAACGAGCTCAGTATTAGATATTAGCGTTAACTATACATGCAGTTGAGGTGTGCGACCGCTACATGGATTAAGGCGCATTTTTGGCCGTACCACTGTTTGACCTTAAATTGTTATAAATCATGTTTTCTTTTTATTACTAATTACCTATTTAAAGTTTATTGATGGTATCAGAAATAAATAGACACTAGAAAACTAAATTAGTAACTAACCTAAGTATAATATTTTACGATGGTATGAACGTTGGGGTGTCTTCAATAAGTAGATCTGAAAAAGGAGCAATCATATATATTTATCAGTAAAATCTCAATTATCCGAACCTGGATTATCCGAACTCTCAATCATCCGAACCTGGATTATCTATACTCTTACTGTACTATTTTTATGTAAGTAGTTGTTGTTTTTTGATTTTGTCCCAAAAGTCCACATTTCGATTATCCGATCTGGACTCGGTCCCAATTAGTTCGGATAATCCAGGGTCTACTGTACCTACTGTATCGGTTTGTAGCTCCGGTTCTATATACATTTTCCTCCGTCAAAATTGAAACTGTCTCTAAGGTTTCCATTTTTAGTGTGTGTTCAAAGGTATACCAGTTCCATATGTATATGTATTTGGCAGATACATTCAATCTCAACCGGACGAAAGCCCGAATCAGATTTTATAATTTGTTACGGTTTTGATCATATTTTGACACGTTCTTGCAGATCGCTCATGCTGATTGGTGCATGGGAAACGTCAATCATCAAGACGATCGTAAAGGTCTTATCAAAACCAGTTCTAAGCCGTAACAAGTTGTTCAATCTGAATTGGGCTCGGGCTTTCATTGTTGTCAATGCGTTTTGGAATAGGCGTTTCCATAGAGAGCTCTCAACCCATGCTTCAATAGGTAACTTAGCAAACATTGACAGGCAAAAGGAGACCTGCTCCGTTGGGACATAGTCCGAGGACCGAAGCCCAATTTACTAACGCTGTTAGATAAACGATTCTAAAATCTAATATCAGTTCAAGTGTTCATGATGTATTAACCTTACAAAATGCAAATAGAGGACTAAATATTCGGTCAGGATCCTTATCACACACAGACAAAAGGTTAAGTATACGAGATCATTTCATTATTTATGGATATAAAAACATTAATTATATATACCTAATATTTTTTAAACACAATACCAATTTATTAAACAAAAAACTGTGCCTATTATCAAGAAGCAGTCTTTTTTGTTTTGCAATAGTACAGTCAATATTAATAAAAACTGTTTATAACAAATATACATTTTGTCATTTATTCTTAAGTTAAAAAACCGGTAAAGTGCGAGTCGGACTCGCGTTTCAAGGGTTTCGTACATCACACAAGTTTTAACAATGTTTTATTTTTGGAGGTATCGTGATACGTGTGTTTTTTCCTTTTGAGGTACGGAACCCTAAAAATAATGGGCTGTAGATTTTAGTGCAAATAATTATATGTAAAAGGTAAAACGCATTCGTCTCTCAGTGTAGGTTAGATTGAAGTTATAACCGTAACATTATTAGGCGAAGTTGTGTTATTATTCAATAAGTGCCCCGGTGGACGGGATTTCAATTACGCAAGTTTGCCTAGTTCCAAACAACGCGCTTACTGTAATTAGGTACTCTCGGTGAGGATAGCCCTTTGGACGCTAACATTGGCGTAGACGTGGATTTTGATTGATATATCTGTTTCGTTTTTCAGCCATGTAGTGGTAGTTATAAACCACGTTTAATTCTTCCGATTTAAAAGGTATCACCTGTTTCGATCAGAACAGGCATCGGCAAATAGAACAATGTAACATTTTTGATAATAGGTAAAGTGAAGAGGACCCAGAATGCTACCCTACGGTACCCATATTTAGAATTGTTGATATCAGATGAGTTACAACTGTTTTTTTTTTATGACAGATGGAACATTAACCAGAACAAATTTTTTTGGTGGTATATTCAGATTCAGTAAATAAACTCAAAATAAATTGTGGAAATTTAACTCATGTCTTGTGATAATCTGTCAAAAGCTTTTGTCACGTCCATGAAAATTGTCATCACTACTTATATATATATCTCTATTCTCTACGGGGAGTAAAGATTTGTAATGCCTCTTTAATAGTTATATCAGTAGTTTTTCTTTTAAAGAAACCAGTTATTTTTTTCGTCTATCGTCGAAGAAAGACTGCTTTCCAGAATTGAAAATAGCAATATAAATGTTGACACGACAAAGTATCAAATGATTCACCAATACTGCAAGTACCTGACGCCGCCTGTAGGGACGTCACGAAGTTAGCGCAGGTGTGACCGCCACGGTCGTGACCCGAACTAAATTGTAATAAAATACCATACTTCATTAATAGGGGACTAGCCGGGTACGCCCGGAATTGCTTCTGAATTGCTACTGAATGTTACGTTGATTTCTTAATGGACACTTCTGAGTTTGAATGACTGAAACGGTTTAGGAAGTAGATAACTAGGATTTGATAGTTTTCCTTTGCTAAATAACAGGATATAATGTATGCAAGTTTGCAATAACATTATACTTTTTTCTGAGTATGACAGGACGTTGTGAGATGTAGTTGGACCACGCTAAGTTTCATACCAAGTGTTATGCATCTTACTGCCACATTTGTGAAAAGACAGCGTGGTCTGAGTCTACTAATTTAATTAAAAGATGTGGAGTAATTTTAAAGATTAATAACTTAAAAGTTTCTTCGTTATAAAACATGTTTTTCTGAACACGAGTGTAGGTATACAATTTCTATACAAACTGACCGGTTTAGGTTTACTTTTTTGATTTTCTTGACTTGAGAGTTGTCTTTGCATGAAGTTATTTACATTTTCTTCAGGTACCAAAACCGTAGCCAAATTTTGCGAGGTATACCCATAGGTCATATATGACTGATAAAATATATTTATCACAGTCATACTGAGTAATTGTTACTGCGGGAGCAACCCCGAAATCGAAAAAAAATATCTGCTCTCACATAGAAAACATTGACATCAGATCAGCCAAAATGAAATAGCCAATTTTTGACCTTCATATTCACTAGCCAAAATATGATTTAGCGTTAAAAAAACATCATGTAGATAATACACGCTACGAAACAATACTCACAAATAGCACACCAAAACAAAACAAAACTAAGTTCAAACTCAAAAGCCAAGAAATTTAATTTATTCTCATAATTAAACTGCTTTGAAACAAAAAGTTCTATGAAAGAAGGGGGTTTTATCTCGCCTTGTTTACGAGAAGCATAAAGCTAATACCTTTGTTCTTTAAAGAGGGGGGGATCTTGAGAAAAAGTGTCGATTTGAATGATAAGAGTTTCGCGGGGTTGAGAATACTGCCCTTAGTAGCGACTGAATAAAAGCGTTGAATTGAAACATTGTGATAGTCGTTTGTTGGTTAATTAGTTTTGAAGCAGAAATCTTTTTCCAAAATTCTGCCAATGTCGGTTCATGTGCCTGTTTGGGCTATGCAACAAACTACATTATTTTATAATTCATAATTCTCTTTTCGTATCGACATCTTTCGTTAAAATGCATTTATCATCTCCCTTTTTAAGGAATACTGCCAAAGCTTCTACACGTGCAGCCTGTGGGTGAAGTATACGCAGAGAACGTTGAACACTATAAGAGTTCAGTATAATAATGGGTTCAGGATGTTAATGGGGCTGCCGCGACACTGCAGTGCCTCGGGTATGTTTGCAGAAACGCGTACAGATGGGTTTCACGCGATTATACGTAAGCGAGTCGCATCCCTGGCGCAGCGTGTTCGTGGCGGTACCAATGGCATCCTGACCTTAGTGAGCAATAGGCTAGAATGTCCTTTTCAGAAGCACTGGATGGAGCTTCATGTTAGAGCGCCTACCCAGTCTAGGATGTAATTTTATGTTGTGTAACTTTAATATTTTTTTTGTAAGTGTTTAGTAATTGTTTTGTTTTGTTTTGTGTCCTATGTAATAACTAACCATAATTTAATTACCTATGTTACCTACATGTAAATATTAATTGTACCTATACTAACACACTATGGATCACGGTCTGCAATAAATATTTCAATTTCAATTGGCCCGCTCTATATTACATATTATAAATTATATCTCTCTGGTCTTAGATTTGGTGAATTGGTGAATTTATTTCATTATCATCTTCCTCGCGTTGCCACGGCTCATGGGAGCCTGGGTTCCGCTTGGCAACTAATCCCAAGAATTGGCGTAAGTACTAGTTTTACGAAAGCGACTGCCATATTATCTTACCTTCCAACCCAGAGGGTAAACTAGGCCTTATCGGGATTAGTCCGGTTTCCTCACGATGTTTTCCTTCACCGAAAGGCGTCTGGTAAATTTCAAATTATATTTCGTACATAAGTTCCGAAAAACTCATTGGTACGAGCCGGGGTTTGTACCCGCGACCTCTGGATTGAAAGTCACACGCCCTTACCGCTAGGCCACCAGCGCTTATTATTTTGTTTGGTTTAGATGTCAACAAAAAAATAATTGAGAGAAGAATGTAGTATGTCTGGAATGGTTCCAAAAAATATGAATGGAGTTTTGACAAAACAAAAGTATTAGCTATATCAACACAATCAATAACATTTCAGATTTCCTCTAAATCTTCTAAAAGCTACCGAGAATAGATTAAAAATTATAAAGTAATGAGACGTCATCTTGCATAATAAGTAAAGAGATAAGATGAATAAAAATTAAAATCTTACTCCGCCTTGCAAACTTGCTGAATCGAATTATTTTTCATCTCATTATGACGGTAGATGCTGCCCTGTTGCAATGGACCTAGCCATACAGTGGAACTACTTAGTGCAAAAAGATAATGACTCAATAGCTAAAGTAAGGTACTGATATTTAATTATTTAGGGGCGAAATATGTAAGGTGGATGGACCGAGTGTCTCTTATTATTCTAAAGCCAACGGCAAAATCACGAAAAAATCTGCTACTCTATAAATACATTAAATAGGTTGATCACCACTTAATTTGTTAAACACCATGTCTTGTGTGTGATAGGTAACCTTTTCTTTGTACCTACACATAGAAGATAATTTTTCAAAGTGAGTGGTTTCCGAATAAAATTTGCACACAAATTTGTACGACAAATAAGCAAGCAAACAAGTGTACTGTGCAAGCATATAAGCATGTATACTGATGTCTATTGCTGAATTTTATATTATAAATAGCAAAGAACAGTTGGTAACAAAAACGGCTCAACCAGTTCAACGATGATCAACGGTTGTGATAAGTCTAGCCTACTGTATATCTTTAGGCCGTGTGCAAGCAGCCAGGTGCATTTAATATCTGCACCGCGTCCCCTGTCGTGCGCATAATCCCCTGCAACCCGGAACCAAGTCCGGTAACAACATTTCAGCACGTAAAGTCTTACAGTAATTTATTGAGCACTGTTAGCTTCGTAGAGGTTACTCTATTTGTAAGGTGTGTTGCTGTATATCTATTTTTGTGTTACTTGCTGTGATTTTTACAGGTGACGGTCTCATCGGAAGATCAGCGCTATAAATCACCAGCTTCGAGCACCAGCACCGAGATGAGGCATTTCGTGGCACTATTACTCGTAGTAAGTTTTCATAATGTTTTCTTCTGCGTTTGTATTTATAAATAAAGACAAGTATTTCTTATCTTATTTCATCTTCTAAACTCCAGTTTACCGTCCGTCGACGCGTACCGTCGATGCAAACCCCGGCTTGTGGCTTATTGCATTGAGTTTTTCTTGATATTTTTTTTATGTGATAGTCAGCAAACGAGCAGACGACCCGCCTGATGGGAAGCAGTCATCGATTCAGAACCATCGTGACGAAACCTAAAACGCCTAGTTTATTACCCTCTGATGGCTGTTGTTTTCGGCACCGCTTACCTATATCTTTTCCCTTTTCTAACAACCAGTGATTGCGCCAATTTTTGAGTAAAAGTTCGCAAAAGTGAACCTCGTTTCCTTAAGGTAGAATGCAAAAGGAGAAATTTAAAAGCCAAGTCTCCTTGTTTCCCAAATGTGTACCCAAAATGAAGCATGTTTATTTCTGCTGTGCTTGGATAATCACATACAGAAGTATTTTCTCTTCTGCGAGCCTTAATTTATGGTTATGAATTATGTTAGCCAATAACGCTTCCAACTTAGTTTTGACCTGTATTAAAATTGTGGAGATTAGTTTCACTAATAAAAACGTAACGTGTACCAAAATAGAAAGTATACATTTGAATCAATATCAATAATTTGAACGGAGTATTAGAAATATTATATAGAATGAGGCCCTAAAATCAAGGTCAGCGAGCTATGGAGCGTAGTATATTAGGTGTTCGTAGAACTGATCGAATCAGAAACACGGAATTACGCTCCAGAACTAGAGTTGCAGATGTAGGCGTCAAGACCGCTAAGCTTAAGTGGGACTGGGCGGGACATGTCTGTCGCATGCACCCGGAAAGGTGGGCCAAAATGGTTACTGAGTGGGACCCACGGAGCACCATAGACGGTGCCGGACGGGGTTCAGGCAGACCAAAAAGGAGATGGCGGGACGACTTGGACGCATTCTACCCCAAATGGTGGGAAAATGGCGATGACAGGGTCGAGTGGAGAAAACGAGGGGAGGCCTTTGCCCAGCAGTGGGACACCAAAGTAGGCAAAAAAAAAAATATATATATAATTCGTGTACCGCGTCACACCTCCACAGGAAGCAACAAACGACACAAATTGATACAGTATTGGGAATTCGAAGGCGCTTCTTTAACGACAAGGGAAGTTCATCCTACTTACAATAATAGGCCATTAGCTGCACCTGGGTCAAGTATTACAGAAGCTAGTCTACATACAGCTTATTTTCTGATTGGTGATTGAAACGCACAATGTTGCACAATGTTTCACAACATTATTTCCTAAAGCGTTCAGACTTGTTTTGTGCTAATCCAAGACCACAATATAAAAATCGCCTCAATCAGCCACGATGTATGACTAGCATTTATAAAAAAATGCTTTTAATATAAGTATTGTGATCTATAATAAGTTGCCAGTTCAAATAAAAGCTCTCGAAGGCAATGAATTTAAGCAAACCTTAAGAAATTGGCTTCTTGCTCGGTGTTTCTATAGTACTCAAGATTTTTTAAATAACGTAGGTCGTAGAGTAACAGTTTGTGTAAAATTGTAAATAATAATAATCTTAATGGTTATGGTTATAACTACCACATATGAATGGCTGTTATTATATAATATTTGATAATAATAATAAAATGTTGTTAGTTATTAAGTTGTTGTTAGTTATTAAGTTTTCAAATGTAATTACATATTTTTAAGATGCCTTCGTGGATTTGCATGCTGTACAACAGCTGAAAAGGTGAAACAAACCACTGTTTACTTACATTAAGACCTGTAAACGTTACCCTTTTTTTGAAAATAAAAATTATTGTATTGTATTGTATTGTATAATGCTGTGATGTGCAGTACCATTTAGCGGCATTTACTTACAGGTATATGAGTAAGTTGCGTTTCTATTTAGGCACGGGGTTTGGGAATTCCAGAATCCCGAAATACCGGAATATCGTATAAATTTTTGCGATAATTATTTTAAAAATTTGCAGCAAGTATCACATAACTTAAGCTACGGGTTGTTGCGTTGCATGACAGGCGACTGCCGTAGGGATTGAATCAAGTAACACCTATTATAGATAGTATGGTGATAAAATAGAACTAAAACTCAAACCGCTGAGGTGTGATATGCAAGTTGGGTTGTGCATCGTGATCATTCGAAAAGCTAACGCAAAGCTCATAGCTATGTTATTTAAAAAAACCGGCCAAGTGCGAGTCGGACTCGCGCACGAAGGGTACCGTACCATTACGCAAGAAACGGCAAAATAATCACGTTTGTTGTATGGGAGCCCTACTTGAATATTAATTTATTTTATTCTATTTTTAGTATTTGTTGTTATAGCGGCAACAGAAATACATCATCTGTGAAAATTTCAAGTCTAGCTATTACGGTTGATGAGATACAGCCTGGTGACAGACGGACAGACAGACAGACAGCGGGGTCTTAGTAATAGGATCCCGTTTTTACCCTTTGGGTACCAGTGTTGGGTACGGAACCCTAAAACGCAGTAAGAGCTAGCTGAGAAGGTTCTGCTACCCGAAAAATGTTTATAAAACGAAACCTCTATTTAGCGCTTTTGGAGGTTTTTTCTAATTAGTATTGAGGGTTTTTCCACCACTCCGTTTATCTCGGGTGCCGTTCAGGGAAACGAAGACACTAGAGACTTTAATTGTGTCAGAATATTATTCTAGCTAAATCATAAGCCTCTACTTTTATTATGCGTTCTTTAAAATATTTCAAACTGTCTCTGAAGCAGCAAAACTGCATTTCCTTGCTAGAAATTACGCTAAATTATTCTCACGGGTTTCTTTAAACGTTGCACAAGAAAGAAAGAAAGAAAAAAAAGCAACGCCGGTTCTACGAACATGCACGTCATATGAGAGAAAGAGGCATGGAATTTTAAGGTTCCTTAAAAGGTAGGGTTATGAAAAATGGAGGCGGCAAAAAATTATTATGTAAGTAAGTAAATATTCTTTTCCCCTCACTAGCTCGGAAAGCCGTCTTTTATCCTTTAAAACAAGCGGGGGAAAACGCATTTTATCCACTAGTGGGGAAAGTAATTTGACCTTGGATGGAGCGTGTTTAAGTCACAGTCCTAAAATTTATGCTTATATCATCCTAGTTCTGTGGTTTAAGTAGCTTTTGACAGATAACAAAACGTAAAACGCTCATAATAATGGTTCGTTCGATATTAATTATCATTAAATAAATGGTTTGAGAATTTAATAAAAAATACCAAATTTGGCTTTATTTAATGATTTTAAGTCATAAACCTTAAATTCCATAAGAAACATTTGTTTTTTAAATGATGTTGAATGTAATTCTGAACGCACAAGTTGAGTCGATGCAATTTCAAAACGCATTGTCAGAAATGTCAACATTAGACTTATATTGACCGGGATATAGACCGTGATTACCTTTTGTATTATTTGTGAGCTCCCGATATTTCGACGCAGTCATATCCCGGTCAATATAAGTCTAGTGAAACTAACCGTGAATCATTCAAAACTCTAATGTCAACATTGTCAACAAAATTTTTCTCACCGGCTCCGACACGTAAAAATGCACAACTTCCAGAGTTTTCTGTTATAATATCGTATTATCGTTAAAAAAAATAGCGATTCCAGTGACGAAGATGATCTAACGCCTGTGTATGTTGCACTTTCCTCGCTATAGTGAGGGGAAAAGTTTTGTGTTACACACGGGTGCAAATGTATTTTACTTCTCGTGTGTTGAAACACTCGCTACGCTCAGGATTCTATTTTAGAACCACTCGCTACGCTCGTGGTTCAACTATAGAATCATTTCGCTTGCTCGTGTATCAATTCCACACTCGCGGGTAAAATACAACTTTGCACCCTTGTATAACAAATAACTATTATTGTGCACCATAAAGTAATTAAGAAATTAAGAAATATTCAACATTAAAATTATTCGCCGAATGTTTCACTGGTTCAGGCATCAATTCGGAAACATTATTCCTCTTTCCTTTCGGTAAGGAAAACAGTGGAAGAACTGGTATTTACAACAAGTCCTTGTTCCTGTCAGGGTTGGAAGGTCCAAAGGTTAATTACTATGGCGGCGTACTCAGTCTAAATTGTGCTTTCAAGTAAGTCTTCGTGACGTTCCACGGATAAAGGTACCTTATGGCGATTGGCGCTTACGTCGCGTAGCACCGCATAGTATTGTAGAGTGGATAATGATAGCGTAAGCGCCGACCGCGACCGCCATAAGGTACCTTTACCTGTTGGTGTCGGCTTCTTTCACAGAAAATTGTTTCATAGAATGTAATGTTTTGCAGAATTTTCATTTCATACAAACATTTTTTTTTTCAAATACCGTTAACTTTTTAATCATTGTCATTGTGTTTTTAATCATAAAAGGTCATTGTGTAGAACCCATTAGGTTCTAACAGAAAAGTACGTTACCCATTAGGTTCTAACAGAAAAGTACGTTAGGTTAGGTTGGAACTGCGACCCTTTGTAAAAAAAAATATGTTTTTTTTAGAAATGAAAATTCTGCGAAACATTACATTCTATGAAACAATTTTCTGCAAAAGAAGGTACAACCAACGTCGCTTATATTGGCTAGCTATTGTAGCGTAGGTATGCATGATCTTTTCGAATACGTGTGTATCTCAGATAATATGTACCTATGGCATGTTACTGTGTTGTACAGTACAAGTGGCGGTGAAAAAGGTGAAATAATCTTTAGAATGTATTTATGCCACATCCATCATATAGGCTTCACATGATAAAACATTTCTACAGTAGCCTCCACAAGGAAATGCCTAGAAAATGCAAACAGAAGTTAAGTCAGTAGGTACGCCTCGCTGCTCTTATGGGGTGCATTTACATACTTTTCTTAGGGATGTAAAATTACAATTTAAAAAGAAAATGGGATATTAACAAAGCATATTTTAACCCTCGAATGTGATGAATACAATTGTAATAACATTACTTTTAGGAGCTAAAATTTAACCTTTTGAACTGTCCCGCGCGAGTACGGCCCAATATCAAGACAAGGATCACGATGACGCTTGTAGCACACGATAGGCGCGGCGTTCAAAGCTCAAAGGGTTGAACTATCAATATCTAAGGCTTTGTAAATATCTCAAACTCAATTTTATACGACAAGTAACAGTGCTGTGGCGGAGCGTGAACTAATCTAGCCGTGGGCGAAAACCACATCTGCGAGGCCCTTTTCAATGTGTTTTTCCAAGGTAATAAAAAGGTTGGCTTTGCGAGGCCCCTCTAAGTGCGAGGCCGTGGGCGAAGGCCGAATTCGCCCACGCCTAGCTACACCACTGTCAAGTAAGATGTTTTACAAGCAATACAAAAAAATTATCAACAGTTATAAAATACCAAATAAATATCAAATTTACAGTCAGCAGCAGAATTAGCTAAGCTGGTGAAGTATTCAAGATGACCTGCGCAAGTGCACACGCTCATTATTCTTAACAAAAAATACACACATCACACATGTGAACTATATGACGATGTTGCTCATTGTATACATGTATATATGTTTTTGGCTTTTTGTCCGTATTTACTTAGACCTGGAATGGCTGGAATATGGAATGCTAACTTTAATGATAAGTAGCATTGCGACTGTCTTATTATATTTAGTTATGAAAATAATAATACATACATAATATACATATTTTACAAGATTTCAGATACCTATGTCAATTATTCAATAGTTTCCAGAACGCAAATTTAAAAACTCAATCAATAACGTTTTACACCGATATTAAATCACATTTAGAAACGGGTCTATCGCGAATTTATTTTGTTACCTTTATTTACCGACCCGACCCGTTTCTAAATGTGATTTAATATGTGTTTAAACCGCGAAAGTTTTAAATGTTATGTTTTACACCGAATCAATCATTGTTACAACCCTAACTAGAACCAACTTACATTTACCACCAGTTCAATGGAAACTCAACCATATGTCTAAAGCTTAAGTGTGAATAGTGATGTAACGGAAATGATTGTGGCTAGGAAGCCATCTGTCACGCAAAATGATGGAATCGGGTATTGGTGGTGAACAGGGGTGTGGGTGTGTCATTCTACGAGCGGGCGAGTTTATCGTTTGGAGGGACCAGTATTCAGCAACTAGCAATGCTATATTCTGTGCAATCGACTATTTTTGTTCTAAAAACTAACGAAAAAAGATTCTAAAACAAAAATGGACACTTGGTAAAGTTATTTATTGACAATTTATTAACAGTTAATATAAGTTTATAGAACTACTCCTTAGAAGGTAATACCACTTTGCTGATGGGTCAAAAACGTGCGGGCAAACCGACGGCTTTGAAGATAACGATTTGGATACACTTTCTAAAACATTCATCATACAAATTTAAAGAAGTTAAAGGTACCGATACGGATAAAGTATGATGGCTTTGAAGTCCATGTGTTTTGTGATGTTCACAAGAAAGTCGCCTTAACTAATAATAATAAATATTCTTTATTGCACCACAGAGAACAAAAATTAAAAACAGATTTACAATGTAAATAAAGGTAGCAACAGGCGATCTTGTCGCTGTAAGCGATCTCTTCCAGACAACCTTAAGGTAGCAGGATATAAAGAACAGAAAGTTCAGAAAGAAGAAATCATACTACTTACAAAAGTTTTGACACGGATAAGGATTCAATAAGGAAATTAGGCTTTATAGCTGTGAGTATGCCCACACGAGAGAGGACAGGTGCAACAAATTTCTGTGTCTCCAAAACCAGCCTGCGAACAAAAACTCTCTTAGTGAAGAGAGATTACTCGATTCTTGCTGATATTTTGCGTATGGATGATGGCCTTATGCCCACCTTCCACTGCGAGCGGAACTGGCTCTAAGCAAAGCAGTGCTTCCAATGAATCACAATGAGAGAAGCGGACTATACGAGAACTTTATTTTGGAACTCGTACGAGTTCAAAAATTTAAGAAAATACTCTGGCTAGAAAACTCGATTCGCTCGCATATAGGCAACCAATATGAATATAGCCAGGGCTGATATTCCAAGTGTTTCGCCTCATTAAAACCAGCATAAGTCTGATCTCCGACTTTATACAATTTCTACGCATCTCAAGGCCATACGAAGTTCGACTATGTGAAACAGTCACGCAAGTGTCAGAGAGTGATTTATAAGCATGGTTTGATTGGGCTCTCCGATGTTACTTACTTAATCTTCAAAATTGCATGTGGGGGTGAATTTCTTTATTTTAGTGGGATAGGCTAAAGAAAATCATGAGCATTTTGCACCTGTGATAGAGTAAATTGAGATTTAGATTTGAGTTAATTGACGATTGCAGGTCAATAGTTACAGGGTCTTTTTTAGGCATTTCTTTAAATACTGCAAATTTTTAAGAGGCGATTATGTTAAAAACAACAGCTGTTTAATACATTCCGGCGGGTTTTTTGTTACGTCAATATATTATATAGGACAAGTTATATATAACTTTAACGATTTTGGGATTAGCCATATGGCAGCTAGTATTGTTCAGCATAACCTACATGAATTCACTAAGTATGTACTCTACAAAATCATGTTTTTATGTAATTTATAATAAGGAGTTAAAAATAGTGTTGGTAAATTTTACAACTCCAACGCGGACGGAGTTGCGAAGTTTGATATGTAACGCAGCGTAGTACTACGTAGGCGAACAACACGCGAACGCGATTCTTTAAAAGTATCCGGAGGGGCGGATAGGAAGCAAGCAGAGGAAAACACAGACGCAGATTTTTGGAACAAGTGAAGGAAAAAGTAGGGGTCGTGTTGTGTCGTATCAAAAAGTCAGAGCTGGCACAGGATAGGGAAAGCTGGAAGATACTCGACCGACAAGAGAATAACTCTTAAGTTAATGATGATAATGAAAATCAGTGATTGCTTCTTCTTTGTATCAAAAAGATAAGGTAAGAAGTGGCTAATTGGCCACGGGGAAACTGAAGTTTTTACCAGCAGATTTCCGCAGCACTAGCATGATTTTATTTATAAAACACTATACATTATTAAGATTATTCTAGTGGCTGTACGAACTGTAGACAACGACAACCCCCATGGCTCCCCCATTAAAAAACCTACGTAAAAAAGAATCCATACCTATATAATTATAATGCAACCAGCTCACAGCATCTGACGAGAATCGGTTGAGAAATGCTAAGTACTTGTAGCGGAAAACAGCCAGACACGAATTCATTTTTGTCAAAGCCAGGCGTGGTTCACTCCGCGATTTCGTCGCGTCGCTACAAGTACATGCGGCCCACACCAGTTTTGGTGTCTAGCCATAGTAGCTGCCGCGCACCGGTACAGAACGGACGCCAGTTCGCGCTTGCGCCACCTAGCGGTCATATCTGTCGTAATAGACGCGTTTTGTTAGAGAGTAAATCTTCTATACCTAGTACTATTATTTATTCTGTGGCAAAGCTGAAACGGAGATGCTTCACGCCCGCTTGGTCAAAAATTGGTAGTGGTAGGTTTTACGTAAGAATGTCACTATAATATTCATGATTGATAATAATTTCATGTAAACACATCCCTAAAACATACACGATATTGTTTTAGGGATCCATACCATATGGTCTAGTGTCCTTTCGTATGTGATCGTAATGTACCTATTTCATAAACTTCAATAGACAGACAATAATCGATATTTTCATAAGGTGTAGGTTAAAAAAAACAGTTTTTCGTGATTTTTGTTGTAGTTATTTCGTATTAGTCCGCTGCGTCTTACGTAAGCGAACAACTCGCGAACGCGAAGCGGTTCGGCGGGCCCACAACGGCTTTCGCGTTCGCAACGAGATCGCCCACGTAGGACACTTCTATAGGTATCAAAGGATTGATTCACCCCGCGCCGCATCGCTTCGCTTGGCGTTGTTCGCCTACGTAGTACGCTGCGTAAAATGTATATGTACTGCAGCTGATATTAGTTCGTCATGCTAGAGCCTGGATTCTTAATTAATTCATTCCGTCAAAGTCGTCATTTAATTAAGTAGGTAAAATTAATTATTTTACTAAGTCGGTTAGTCAATCGGTTCTCGGTAATTGAGTTCTGTGGTTAACAGGTCTTTAATAGTCTTTATTTAAATATTGAAGAAAAATAAGGGATTAGGATAGGATAAAGGTATTAAGTCCGTTTTAAATTATACGTAATAATAATTTGTTATTGATGTTCTTAGTTATATTTACGGCTTGAAAAAAACTTCCGAAATGAAGGGATTCCTTTATGAACCGGTAGTAGGTACCTTAGCTTTTGAAAATCATATAATATGCCTAAAGATATTTGACTTCTATCGATTGTAGGTAGGTATGTTTATATACTCGTAGTATCTACCTTGAATTATGTAACTGTTGTAACATACCTATAGTGTGTTTGTTTAAAGTGTCCGAATGTTACTGAATATATCTTACTAATAATTCGAAAATCTAATAACGTTTGAAAATTCAACCAGATGAATTAAGTACAGTCAGTTGCAGCGATAGCTGACCCCCTGCATATAAATGTGTTTGTAAGTAGGGGGGTCAACTTTCTGTGCAGATTACTGTATAAACATATATTATAAAGTTCGTTTGAAACATATATATATTATAACAAATTACTCGTAGTATCTCGCATTGACTTGAAGAAGTTTCAATCGTTGTATGTATTTAAAGCCCGGTCAGATCGGAGCGCCCCACGTACTCATATTGTCGTAAATCAAATATTCTTCAATCATACCGATACTTACAGCATTTTATTGCGAACCTCTTTAAATTCAATAACACTGCAGATAAATTTCAGAGAACACTTCAATCTACAATCCAGGAGCGGAATTCGAACCTAAACCAGCGAAATTCGAACTTAAAAAAGTTTATTTATTTGCGTTTGTTTCTTCTTTTTCACTTTTGCTCTCAAGTTAGGCTATATTAAAATAAAATAGAAAACATACAAAATAAATATAAAGATACTAGCTTCTGCCCACGATTTATAAAAACTATACTATGTTCTTCATCGGGCCTCAAACTTTCTGCATACCAAATTTCATCTAAATCGTTTCAGCGGTTTAAGCGTGAAGAAACAGAGGGACAGAATTACTGTTGCACAAAAAAAAACTACGTGCCGCCAGCAAGCAAGGCAAGCCCCAAGGTGCCGCAGAGAGAGGAACCGCCGGATTATGCACGTGTCCAGAATTACTGTAGGTACTGGATTACCACCGATATACGAAGTATTAGCGAAATGCAAGGGCGAATAATAACAAAATTAGACCAAATCAACCTCAGTTTCTAAATTCGAATCGGCCCCAAGAGTCCAGAGGTCTCTCGTAAAACTGCGAAATTTTATAGCATTGTAAAATTTTTAAACTATTTGAGGAGGTTAGTCGGGAAATGTCTGGAACAGTCTGAATATTCCGGACATGCACGGAGTTCTAAACGGATCAAATTTTACCAGACTAAATGTCATAGACTACACCTCACATTGCGAATCATACAACATGTCTTCTCGTAGACACCTACATCTTGCGAGTCTGCTATTTGGCGTTTTGAATGACAAAAAGCCCGAATACCTGTTTACCAAAATTCGTATATCCTCTTTCCATAAACGACACGGTACTCGTTCCACCAGACGATGTCTCCTAGAAGCACATCCTCACAAAACCGTTGCTTTTACAGGCTGCTTTCGGTATCTCGCAACCAGGTGTTGGAACAATATTCCTCCACCTATTCGTGTTATGAAAACTAAGCGTAGTTTCAAATTTCATTTCAAAAAATTCCTTTTAGAGAAGCAAAGTTTGGGAATTCCTCACGGTTACCTGGTTGCTGATTACCGAATTTAGTCTTAGTAATCCTGCTTAAAAATAAAAATAAAGATTTTCTCTAAATCACATTTGACACTACATACATGCTAACCACACTGACACTTCTATGTCACAACTATGTGCAAGCATTAAATGTCTCTATAGTTTAAACTGTGTCACTAGTTATTTATTAATAATTAATTAGGTAAGTACTAACTTTCGACTATTTCATTATTTTCCACTGTTTTTTGTTGACGTGATCAGGTCCTGGCAGAAAATCAGTGCTTTTCCTAATGGGTGAAGCGTAATACTGAGCCAGAACCTTTTTGTTTTGCTGCGACGCACACAGGATTTTTATTTTTATTTGTATAAAACAGTATTTTTATGTATTTTTTTCCTTTTCCTCTACATATTATGTAAAAATCGGTGTGACTTATTTGTTGTTGTAATTTTTATTTATTTTCTGGATTGTTCTGTGTACCTATGTCATTTCTGTATTTGAATATTTTGTGTGTATTGTGGCAAACAAATAAACAGTTTATCTATCTATCTATCTATATAAATACGTAGCCTTTCTTATAAAATAACAATAAAATAAATAAATATGAAAACGCACGGGCACCACACCTAGGCGCACTTATAAGTATAAATGTTTACATCGCGAGCTGTACCACTCTGTTTTATCCCACACTATTATTTTAGGTATAAGTATATTTTTTCTTCATCGTCGTTTCTTCATGGCTGAGTATTGTGACCAATCATAGAATCCCTCTATGACGTGGTCGAGGGCCTTGTAAGCTTCAGCTGTCAGACCACTTTGGCGCCATTCATTTATTACGTAAGACGATTTAGAGGGTAAAGGGGTTCGAACGTCTTATTTTTTCTTACAAGGGGTGGGAGGGGACTTCGTAGTTCTTACGTAAGATTACAAAGATGAGAAACTATAAATTTCTATGAAATGATGACGTTTAAAATAATACTCCCACACTATGCTATCAAACACGGTGCAGAGTTAGCTTAGACGGGGTAGGTTCAATTGGTTCAAATAAACGCCCAAAAATGATTTTATTGAAAAATAAACACTAAAACAAAACAAACATGTATTAATTTTTTCTTTTAGATTCTTACGTAATATAGGGGGGCGGGAGGAAGTAGGCCTATTCTTATTTTTTCCTATATAGGGTAGGGAGGGGGTCAAAAACTGGCAAAAATCGTCTTACGTAATAAATGACTGGCGCCTTTGTAGTTGTAGCAATATTCTCTCTTGTGCACCTGCCCTCTTGGCCTATGATATTTCTTTATTTTAATATTAATAAAATAGGCATTATAGGCACACTAGAGGAATATAATTATTAATCACCACCTACCTATACCTAGGGGGTCACAAAACCGTGCGTATTTCAGAAAACCGGTTTTTCGGTTTTTGTGAAACAGCAAAACCGGGTTTCCGGTTTTTTCGGTTTTATCATAGTTAATACCTGGTTTTTGCAATTGCCTGAAAAACCCGGTTTTTCCGGTTTTTTTCGAATTCGGTGAAACCGGGTTTGTGACCCCTCTATACCTTATTAATTTGTTGGCTTGTGTGAAAAGTGCGACTCGTCTTACATGCACGATCTACCTAGGTAAGTCATCTCATCTGTTTTGCATTCACTATTTCAGGGAGATTGTGTTTATTTGTATTCCAGTTGGACGGAAGTTATTTTTAGCCGACCACAGGGAAACCTCATATTTACAGATTTTTTTTGTTGGCCGAATACGTTTATGTAAAAAATACCATATATTATAGTTGTTGACGGGCAAACGCCGAGTTGATATTTATCTGTCAGCATAATAATATATATAGGTTGGCTAAAAAATTAGTGCATTCCCGTTGCCAGGGAAATTTTGGGATTATGCTGAGCAACTTTTACTATGGGACCAACCCCAAAATCGCGAAAAAAAATTTGGCTGTTTTATACATTTTGGCTGGGGCATGGGAGTGTAATTTTTTTTTTCAGTTTGGCACTGACATAATTATACGCTATCGAGAACGTAACTTACTTTCTATGCATCTCACTCGTACTCGCATATTAGTGCGAGCGAGATGTATAGAAAGTAAATTACGTTCTCGATAGCGTATGTCAGTTTTGACACTATCAGTGACTCGTGGTACGGGTACTGGTGTAATTGTAGCGTAGTAAACGTCGTGAATACCCGTTCAGGGATGTAGAACACCACAGTACAACGCGGTAGCTTGCTTTACAAGCACAGATCTCTTTCCACTAGATGGTGCCATTTTTTATGATAAAGGAGGCAAACGAGCACACGAATTGCCTGATGGTAAGCAATTATCGTCATCTATGGACACCTGGAAAACCAGAGGGGTTGCCACTGCGTTGCCGGCCTTTAAGATGGGATTACGCTCTTTTCTTGGAGGTCGATAAATGGAAACATGTGAGATAAATGGAGTTCACCAGTGTCACTACAGATTGCGCTTCCCTACATTTAACATTAGAGCCCGTGCGTTGATTTCAGTGTCGTCTAGATTTACTTGTCGGCAAGAGAGTTGAGGTGACATACACATACACACAGACTAGGACTAATTGTAAAAAAAAAGGTAGAGAATGAACGAAGGATAAATGTGAGTTAAGTAGGTACGCGATATTTGGAAAGTCAGTTCTGGAACCGGGAATTCTCGCCATACACATTCAGTCCCTGGAGGATACCCTACATCAATTACTAATATGAACAGAAAAAAATTGGGGTAACCATGGGCTATTGTAGTATAAAATGGTGAAGAATGCCACTGAGTGGTCCATATTCGTGGCGCAGTATTGTATGTATAAGTAAAATAACGCTAACCTCGATAACCTCGGTCTTTGTAAAAGCTTCAAGCGACGCAAGCTCTAATGCCTGTAATGAATGTTTACAAGATAATCGTCCGTTGCAATTGCATGTGCAGTCTAATTTAGGTTGGACTCCCGCCGGCGGCCATTTTTCCGTGCCTCAACTTGTGATAGATATTCCCACAGGCCGCTGCCGGCTCCGTGACGCCGATTGGGATTCGCTTGTTTTGACGTGTTCATTAAGATATTACAGTGATGTGCAAAATTAGAATAGGTAAAATCCAACCACTTACGAAAAATCGGAAAACACAAACATAAAAAATATACTCCTACGAAAGTTTGGAGTCTGTTAAAGCGCGCATCTGTTGTGAACTCGTATTAAATTTGTAAGCGCTTCAAGCGAAGTCTGTTGCTTGTAATCCATGTTTACAAGACAATCGTCCGTCGCAATTGCATGCGCATTCTAATTTAAGTTGGTCTCCCGCCGGCGGCCATTTTGTTCGCTCCGTGTCTCAACTTGTGATGGGTATTCCCACAGGCCGCTGTCGGCTCCGTGACGCCAATTGGGATTCGCTTGTTTTGACATGTTTATTTGGAGAGATATTATAGGGAAGTTCTGAATTAGAAGGGAATCATAGCCGCTTAAAAATAGTTTACTATTTAGGCCATTTTTCATGAAAATATTTATGACAACAATAAAAATAAATTTAACCCGTAAAATTATTAAAATTATATCGAGAAGTGTATTCTGCCCCAAGAGATTTGTGTTGGTTGAACGCTTTGACTAACTTAAAAAAAGTTCTATAACATCGACTTTAGCCAAGTTGGTGTGTTTGTGATATTCCAGGTTATTCCAGGTTTGAATCCTTTTAACATGTTTTAACGAATGAATGATAATTGTGTAATATTTATTTTAAGTATACTTCTAACCACCTAATCCCAGCTACCTGGTTACCCGGTGGTGCATGGTGGTTGGTGGTGGCTAGTACCTACTTATCTGGTTTAATTTAAACAAACCCGTTTTTCTTCTCTGGATTAGGTGGTTAGAAGTCAGTCGCCATATGAAAAGCGTTCATGTTTTAAAAAATGGCTTTCATCAATATAATAATTATAGCAAAAGTGTGTTTGTAGAGCATGACGTTGTTCGGCAGTTGATTTTAGTAGTGATAGCTGGACTTTACAAAAAGCCACGATAACAGATTGCCGGGTGCTGACAGCGCTGGCCACGACATTGCGCGACTAGCTTAGGCTAAGGCGACAACCATAGGTGGGAACGAAAGGTCCGATCGCTGTGTCTCGCTCCAATCTATGGTTGTCGGGTTGTCGTCGTAGCCTAAGCTAGTCGCGCAATGTCGTGGCCAGCGCCTACAGAATGGTTAAACGCGTTTCGAGACACACGCACTGACTATCAGTCCGCCGGACGATATCGGCCTGTCAGTTGTTAGGAACTGTCAAATTTTTGTTCTAACTGACGGGCCGATATTTATAGTCCGGCGGACTGATAGTCATAGGGCCCCTTAACTCTTTATTAGATGCACAGGGCCCGTTAATTCACAGCGTAATAAGCTATAGTTAGACCAAGCTAAGTTAGCAGCGATGTTGAAAGCACAGGCAAAGGTATTATTTTAAATTTCATAGAAGTTTGACGTTGAAAATAACGCGTCTGTGCTATAAAAATCGCTGCCAACTTAGCTTAGGCTAACACTATTAATATTAGAATTTAAACAACACAGTAAGCAAAAAAGAAAACAATATTCTTGCGACGAATTCACCATTTTGAAGTTGAACCGAAATTGTGAAAAACCTAATTAATTTTCACATTCTCAATAGCAAATGGCCCATTTCACGAACGATATTTGACTAATATTATTAGTCCACGAACTGTCAAATGGTACGGGTTAATACCATTGCAACACACTAATAATATTAGTCTAATACTATTCGAAAAATGGGCTCAAGGTCCCGTGCGTGCACAGAATAGGCGACGTTGAGACACGGGCGGGACAATCAGCGAGAATTTATCGCGCTATCTGCATGCCGTCCGACCGTAAGTTATATACGTCCTAGAGGAAGGACATGCGGAGTTGCGGAAGGCTTTGATTTAGTATTGGGAAACGTGTTACTTTTTAGGTTTATCCTAAGATCCTATATCCTTACCAATAATGTAAGTATTGACCTATAATGTCACTGAATCGAGTGCCATAGACCAAAAACACCCTCGTACGGAGTCAAATCGCATTAAATAAAAATTCTGCTTACTAAAGTTTAATTCAATAGGGACTATAACGCGAAACTCTGCGTAGGGGGCGCCACTTCCACAATCTGAGGGTCTATATCTCTGTCACTCTTGCATATTCGAGCGATAAAGAGACAGATAGCGAAATTTTGGATTCGCGTTTCCCGGTAGATCCTCTGTAATCAAACCGCCTTGATGCATAATGTCATTACGGCACAGTCTAATAGACATGTGTGTTTTTCTGATGCCGCTAGCTAAAATTCTGATAGAGTTCCAAAAACACGAGGTTCTATATGAAAAATTATCTAGTAGGTACTCATGTTTTTCTTGTTCCGATATAAATTTAATATTTTCAGTATAACGACGCCGCATAAGCCCAATAATAACAGCGCTAGACCACTCAAGATTATTGCGCCCGTAAATATTCAAGTAACTGCTTTGTGCCGGCCGGCAGCATTAAAGTGCAGTGCACCCATGAAATTTGCTGCTGCGAGAAACAGCGCCGGGGGATACGACTGCTTTTTGGAATCATACTGTGTAAATTCTGATAGGTACGTAATTAAGTATGAATACTAATGTTCTTTTTGGTTTCATCTGGGTTTTTTCTCTGACTTATGATTTTTTTTTGCCTCAGAACTGCGTCATTGAAATAAAAATCACACCTAAACGAAGATATTGGAGTTCCGTAGAACCATAGTTGAGAGATTTAGGAATAGACTTGGGTAGTTTTACCTTACTTGCCTATACAGGGTGGTTAAAAAATGTGTATTCCCGTTGCCAGGGAGGTTTTGGGATTATACCGAGCAACTTTTATTATGGGACCAACCACGAAATCTCAAAAAAAAAATTACCCTCCCATAGAAAACCCCTAGGACGCCCTAGGTACCGCTGGAGAGACGAAGTGCAGAAAGACCTCAGCGAACTCGGCGCCGTCGAGTGGACAGAAACGGCTTTGGACAGAATAGCATGGCGGTCTTTGGTGTCGGAGGCCAAGATCCACTTCGGGTCGTCGCGCCACAGCAGTAAGTAAGTAAGTATAGTAGAAAATGGACTAGCCAAAATGTATTAAACAGCCAAATTTATTTCCGCGATTACGTGGTTGGTCCCATAGTAAGTTTCTCAGTATAATCCCAAAACCTCCCTGGCAACGGGAATGCACTTATTTTTTAGCCACCGTGTATATAGGTAATATTAATCAAAAAAGGTCACTCGTAATTTACGTATTCTGCAGTCAGTAGGAAGAAGGGCACAACTAAGATTGTTTCAAAAAATGAGTTAGATATTTACACATCTACTAGGATTTTTTATTCTGTTATTACACAATGATAAAATGGGTTAAGTTGACATCAATTTGTAAGTTCGAGTCGCCTGCCCAGTCGGAGACAATGTTCCAAACGCGGAGCACAATTTCCCTGCTCATTGGGAACTGTCGTGAGGATTGGACGTTCCATACTGATTTAGTGCTAGGTAATAATAGGTTGCGCCAATGTACCTATTACGACGTTTCACGTTTGAATAGAAGATTAGTTCAGATGATAAAAGAAGGTGCCGGTAAGTTCACAGAGGGTCTGTTTGTGACCAAACATGAATTTTATACATAGGGAGAAGACGGGCTTAATTGTTAAAATCAATAAAATATTACAATGCTTTATTAAAATGTTATTTAAGTACCTACTTAACACATTATACACTACCATAGAGTAACTGATACTAGAGCGTTACTGTCATAGTAAATTTTGTAACCCCAGTAAATTCACTGCCATCTGTCGACACACTTTAAAACTAAAAATGAAGATTTATAAAAATACGATAGAATGTATTTAAATATAGATAAATGATTTTTTTTATTTGCATTAATTATTTTTATGTTTTTGACCCATGTTCTTTCACTGATATGCGTTAAAATTGTTAAATAACAAACGAAACCGTCGACGCCATCTATATGACAGTAGGCCAAAACTAGTAGCGCCCTCTGAACGAGAATCAAATTTTCTTGATTTTCGAGGCACGTTTTTTCCTTAGAGTGTATCCATCTATTACGGAGTTATATCTATCTTTGACACTACTCTCATTAATAAAACTTTACAAGCATTAATTAGTTCATTTATCCCTATCTAACAAGTATATAAGTAGTTAGTTTGTGCCGGTTCTAGCCCCTCCTCCTCCTCCCGTTCTAGACCAAAACTTTTCCGCTAGGGGGCGCCACTAGTTAGTTTGGCAAAGATCCGTCAGATGGCGCCACTAGTTAGTTTGGCAAAGATCCGCTAGATGGCGCCACTTGCTAGTTCCATAAAAGTCCGCCAGAGGCGCCACTAGTTAGTTCTAAAAATATCCGCTATGAAATGTATAGATTTCGCCACTTGTTAGTTCCGCAATGATCCCCGCTAGATGGCGCCACTGTGTATGTGTAAGAGCGCCTGTTGTTATTTTCATAGCAAATCCGTTAGATGGCGCCACTTGTGAGTTCCATACAAATCCGCCAGAGGCGCCACTAGTTAGTTTGGCAAAGATCCGTGAGATGGCGCCACTTGTTAGTTCCGCAATGATCACCGCTAGATGGCGCCACTTTGTATGCGAGTTATCGATTCGCTTAATGGTTCTCGATGAAATGTATAGATGTCGCTAGAGTCAGTGGACGTGGAAGTTTTAGTTCCAAAAACATCCGCTACAAAAAGGTATAGATGAGCTGCCGTCCGAGTAGTTCTAAAAAAGTCCGCAGCTAGTTAGGCAAAGATCCGTTAGAGGAAGCTACGTTTCAAAAGTGTGCTAAGAAATGTATAGATGTCGCTAGAGTCAGTGGACGTGGAAGTTTTAGTTCCAAAAACATCCGCTACAAAAAGGTATAGATGAGCTGCCGTCCGAGTAGTTCTAAAACAGTCCGCATTTTACGACGTTTTGATCGCGTGGTTCATGCTCCACGTGGGTGATTGGATGCATAATAAAATAATGTATTCACTCACTAAACATTTTTATTTAGTCAATAGACAAAACTAAATTTATACCATATATATGTAAAATACAAAAAATATTATCAAATATTAAAATCTAAAACAAACACATGTAAAATTAGAATATAATATCTAACATAAATCTATAAATAAACTATAATATGCATCTATCTCCTTATGTCCTAATGCCAATGTTTGATGTGGTTTTGATGGGATTGGGAATCGCTTGTCATCATAATTCTTTAGAGCGATTTTGTTGACAGTTTGTGAATATAACTGATGACCTTTACTTCGTATAACATTCATGTTCCTATATTGAGGTGGAGCGTTCATTACACAGTTGTAAAAATCCTCACCTCGTACAGTTTTAGCTATGACATATTTTTTTATGCCCTTGATTTTTTTAATAACATTATCCTCTTCCTCTTCCTTCTCTCTACCCCCTATTTCCCCCATAAAAGCATTCTCTGCTTTCTCTATATAATAACATTTGGATCTTATCCCTATAAATTTAGAAATTATTCTCCCACTAACCTCATCCTTCATTTTTCCCAATACATTCTTATTAACTCTAGGTAAAGCGTAAATATTATCAATTTGCAAATCTGATGTATCGAATCTACCTTCTACATCCGGTTTGATATCCTTATAGAAATCATTAGTATTAATGTTATAGATGAATGAGTCTGTATCTGTGTATAATAGCTGTATATTTTCATTATATTTAGGTAGCATGTAATTATAATGGAAATCATACATATGGGTTTTACTTAGTTCTAAGACTGTAAACCCTACATATATAGGCTTATCATACTTTATACTATTTCTAGTCATTTGTATTATCGAGATATCATCACTGATTATGCATGAGCTATGAAAATTAAGACGACCGATTAGAGCGCGCGCACCTAACCGTCTTCCTTGACTCTCCCAAGCACTAACAACTCTAACATCCTGTCGTTTTTCAACGTTTTCCATAGTTTTACCAAAGACTGCATTGTTCATTAATTTATAAAAGTCTTTCTCAAACTTGTTTCTAGACTGTATTTTTTTATCTGTATTGAGATCAATGTACGATTTAAGCCATGGACGTTGAGTAAACTCGAGGATGCGGTGAATTTTTTTTACTTTCAATCCATGTCTTATAGCCTGTAGCAGATTTATATAATGAATTTTATAATTGCTTTTATCTTCTAGTGTAGCTAATAATTTCTTTGTTTTACTCATACCTATCGATGGAACCTTATTTTCAAGACAAAACGGGAGGTCGTTGTGTAAATCATGCAAGCTCGTAGGATACTCTAAATCTACTTCAAAAAAGTAACCCTTATCATTTTCAGGACATAATGTACTCATATCGAAACTGATTATTTCCTCTTGAGACAGCCAGCGAAAACTTCCTGTAGGCAAATACTGGGACATAGCCCATCCATATAAATTATTAGCATCTAAATAAACGATGTAATTGGAAGGTTTATCCGAATCATAATTTTTCATATATTTATTATTTACTACTGCATATTTCCCACAACACTGACTCAGCCCCCCTCGTATTCCAGATGAAATGAATTTTATCATAGATATGTCAGTAAGTAGTTCTAACTCGATTTTAGTATGCTTTAGCATAGAGTCCCAGCTGAGTCCGGGGGCGGTATAATAATGAGCCGGGTCAAGCTTATACGTCTTAAGACAAATATCACGGAAGTTCTCAAAAACTTCTGCCAATAACATGACGTCGGTCTTAAGGTAGTGGTCACTATACTCCCCCAGAGTTCCGATATTGAAGGCATCCCAAACATCTCGGGCATATTGGTAATCCTCATCGGAAATGGGGGAGCTGGCGAGGCTGTTATAGAAGGCAGTCACAGGAGGTAGTGAAGTTTCCTCAAGCTGGGCCCACCCTCGTACATACTCATATGGGAAAACCCCCTTGCGCGTGAGTAAATCTATTTTATCATGAGGGAAATGCGAGGTGATAATGCTAAATTGATTTTTTGGAAGGTTTTGCACTAATGTATCCAATGAGGATGCCATGAATCTAAAAGAGTCTATAAACCTAAGATCTAACTTTAGAACCTCACTCTTTAAACTAAGTGATATAAATTTCTCTTTATTCTGAGGTATAACATTAACATTATCATACTTTTTCAATGATTTAATTATAAAGTGTGAGTCATACCCACTGAAATTATGCATCACTATGGGGATTGCGTTAATAATCTTATAATTTAAGTTGCAGTTAGAATGTGCAGCGCCCCTAAACTCACCTGTGAGGTGACAATGATCACGTACCCTATCATATCCTAACACACCCCCACAAATATGACAGTTTATAACAGATTGGAATTCTACCTGCTGCTCTCGTGTAAGAGAACGCATAGGTTCTATAGTATTAATCTTGTTTACAAATGGCACTAACTCTGTCTCTAATGATTTAATAAACTCTTTCGCACAGTCCTCACCGCGAAATGTAACATATTTCGATTTTGATTCATCATATGAGCATTTAATAAAATAACCAAAGCTATACGGTTCATGTGACTGATAGTCTAGAGTATATGAGGAAGATTGAGACGGCGAGCATGTAGGTATTATAGGCTTTAATAAAGCCTCGAAATCAGCATACACGACAACTGGTGCTCGTAATTGATTTCGAAAGTTTTTAAACTTTAATATATTATCCCCATCATTTGGTATAATTGTTTTAACATGGGAACAGTCATGTTTTATATGCTGCTTGAATTTAATTTCATTAGAAAAAGGTAAGAGACATCCATCACAAAACCACATCTTATGATGATGTCTTGAAAGCTGCGCGCTTATCAATCTACTTAAATTTTTTATCCAACAAAAGTGTTTCTTCTCACCATCTTCGATTATAAGCATATTTATATGACGGTCGCGTCGTTTTTTCGAATGATACACAGGTCCCGCTATTGACTCCTCAATGATTTCAAATACGTTTACACTTATATTATTCAATACTTCAAAACGTTTAATCCCACTCAATGACATGGGAAAAGACACTCCTTCAAGGTTTAGTATCTCCTTATAGTGGGGATATGATGTGGGGCGATCCACATGTTTATCACCAGGGTAGAGAGCACTAACAACGGCCCACGCAAAGCATGCGTTATCATCATTTTTAACATTAATACAGGCCTTCCTCGCTTGCACCCACTTTGGAAGGGGGATGTACGATGATCCTTGCAAGGGTTGATACTTATTAATATTCACTTCTAGATGCAACACTTTACTTATAGCCCACCCACTGTCACGTTCTTGAAAGTCTTCAGCCTTGACTCGGATCTCCTCCATAAACGATTGATATATTTTATTTATTTTGCTAGCATCTAATGAAATCACTTTATTCTTAGTATTGAAAGATTTCACCTCCTCCACCTCCTGATCATTATCATTAACCTTTATCCATTTACTGTATCGTCCGAAGAGTTCTAAATTCACCTTAACAGCGCTCTTAACCCTAGAAATGTTCTCCTCTATGAGGTTAATAACTCGCAGGCGTACACTCTCCATGAAATCTTCAGGAGTGAGATATTCATCCTTCGAAAACAGTCTATATGAGATTATCCGGCTCTTGAAAGCGGATGTTACTATTTCCGTATCTCCATCATACATCTCACATTTTAGACTCTGTTTATGCATTGCACTCTTCAGGTGATTATGTAATGACGTGACATCTGTTTCACATATATCACATTTTCGCTTTTTGGAGGTTGATGCGTCATCTTTAGCTCGTAGTGGTAGCTCTTCATCGCTAACTCGACTGCGTTTCTCCCCCAACCGCTGATATGAATTTTCACATTTGGCAGGTATATCTTGCTTTGGAAAGGTCTTATCACGTTTAGAACACGCTGACTTATCCGACTTTAAATGTTTCTTACAGTAAACCACATGTCGAAGCATGTTATCTTTCCGAGTAAAGTTTTGGTTACAATATTCACAAACAATGACCATGTTTACTTTTTACACATCTACATACACTCAGACTGACGAAATTATTATTAGCTGGAAATTATTTACGAGGTACGGGGCGTGCCACGTGACGGCTGACTCGCAGGCAACTGGGCGTGCGTCTGCGGGGCGCGGGGAGCGGGGGACGTGGAAGTGTCTAGAAAGATGACGTAACTCAGGAATGCGGCGGTGAGGTGCGCTGGCACTGCCTGGTACACTCACATACACACACACACACACACACACACACACACACACACACACACAAATGTCGCGACGGCAGGTGCAGGACGGCGGGTGCCGCCCACGCACATATTATTATTATTATTGTGATTATTGCATCATCAATCAAAGACAAGTCAAAGAAGAGACTGCATTTTTTTTTGCTTAAAGAATAATAAGGGTTTATGTTAAAATAAAAAAATTGGTTAGTTATTGATACTTTTTATTTTCATCAATCTTTAATCTATTCAATGAAAATATAGGTATTACACAAAATATCGGCTGCATAACACTTTATTTCAGAGTCGACAATATCGTTTACGTTGCACAAACTACTTATAATATTGCGTGCCTGCTGAATATTGGTGGGGTAATATATCTTGAAATGCTTTTTGAAAAAGTTGAGACGGTTCTCATATGTAGACTTTATCTTGTTCAAGTATCCGATACGTGCGTTAATACACTCCATAACACATTCGATAAGACTCCATTCCATGTGGTTAATCACCAAGGGGTGTGAGTTTGTCATAGATTCATCATCATCGTCACCGTCACATGTGAGTAAAAGCAACGGTACTGGAGAGATACACATCCGAAGACGATCGCACTGAAGCAGCTCTGGTGAAACACTCATTGGGTTATGAAAGTAGTTTCCAATTACATCAACTTTTTCCGCAAACATTGCATTCCATTCTTCACAGGTGAGTTCATATTGTCCATTAAAACTGACACAGGTATCTAATCTGATTTTAGCTTCAATAAACTGCAACTTTAAGTATACATGGATAGTTTCAATCAGAGCACTTGCATCAGCAGGACAGCGTTTAAGATTGTAGACACTCTTGCTCAGCTCACAGCAACCGAAACCAACAACATTAGCAGCAGCAGCAGCAGCACCGGAACAATCAATTGACGGTGTGTAAGAAGGTGAAAAAATGTTTGAATAATTCATTTTTTTAATTATTATTTTTTTAAAGCTCCAAGACACGTTTACAAGTGAGGACGGTCAATGGTCTACTGAATGATTTTACGCGTGGTACTGGTGAGTGCGTTGTACTCAAACAGTGAATCACTGATAATGAGACAGTATGCCGTGGTGTTAGCCGGCACATTCCCTTTAAACTCCATTTCCAATTTAATATCAATAGCCCCAGCTCCCGAGTTGAAGCTGTCACACTGTCTTGACGTGTCGATGACTACCAATGGAGATTGTGTCTTGTAATGAGCATAATTTACTTGAGGGCTGGTATGATCACGGTTGTAGTAGGATAGTTGGAAATTGGTAAATGCGTCATATAAAAGCACATAGTTGTTTGTTTTAAATTCAGCCGAAAAGGAATCGTATGGATAATACTGTGCGTTCAAATACGCCCTGCAATTGGTGAGATTACAATGGTCGAATATACTCATATCTTTGCTCTTGTCGTTCCTACGAGCCGTTTGGAAACCAACAATGAGATAGCGAGGTTTCTCCAGCTGAGTACTCGTCTTGATGCACCAAATATGACGTTCTGAGGCAGGTAGTATGGGGTATTCATACAGCTCCCATGTGCGGAACGCTATTTGAACCGGTATGCTTCTCTCAACATACGACATTAAGCGCAGTTTCTCCTTGTCTGATACTTTTATGACAGGCATCCTCCATGTGACACGGGTGATTTTAATCTCACCATTTGGAACCGGCGGTTGCGGTACCGTGTTGGCATCAACGGCTGCTAAATCTAAACAGTTTACATCTGTACTGGCGCGATTCAATATCAACTCGTGTTTCCCATTCATTATAACCTTCTTATAGTCCTCGGCGAAACCCAAGATATGAGATAGTGGTATAGTTACAGTAAACTTGTCATGTATCTTTTTGGCGCCAACTTCCCACCCCGCCGTCTGAAGACTATGATCCATTTCCTTGGTGTAGGAGACTAGTCCCTTCATGGTGGACGTGATACCGCAGTTTCTCGCTTGATCAATCTCCACACCGTTCAATTCATAACGAATGTCTTGAAATAAAAATGCAGCACCATTGTTCACCAGTAGACATCCTTTCTCCACTGTGCCCTCCACTAATATTTGACTCTGACTCGGCAGTAGAATTAGATCTTGACGGTTGATACAAATGTGGATGTTGTCGTTATTTTTGAAAGAGTCATTATACGGAGTGTATGGGTGAAATTCTATACTTTCTATACTATCGTCGAATAACACCTTCTCACCAATGTCTAATATAGATGACGAGGACATACTTTGAAACCGATACTCTGTAAAAATGCACTGTTTTCTCTAGTCAATTTCTTTGGCTGTTGTTGTTGTTGTTGTTTCTGTAGTGACTGGTGCAGCTGTCTCTTGTTAATACGACGATGACGATGAGGACGAAGAGTAGTAGTTCTCTCAACGAGAGCAAGATCTCGACTAATTGTAGAGGTGTTGTTACCAGGGCTTTTATTGTTATGAATAATCATTTTACTTTTTACGAATATGCAAACGAAGTGCAATGCTTTCACCTCGAAAATTCACCGTATCACCGTGCTCGTTTACAATGCGCAAACCAATGTTTTGTATGCGAATGTTACTCTTCTTGACAGGCAGATATATAATGTTGGTGGGTTGTTCAATAATTTGATAGCCGGGCGGGACGTCAGGTGAAAACTCGTGTAAAACATGTGACGGCTTGTTGTTTACGAATGAGCCCTCCACAATGTTGCACTCTATTCTTATAGTGTTTGTTATGATTATGTTAATTGTTTTATCCGACCAATGTGCAGTTTTTGCTTTGAGCTTTTTCGGTGAATAACCAAACAGTGACCCTATGCTGTTTGGTTTGTCAAAGTGAATATCATACTTTGGCGAGAAAATCATACATTTGGAGGTATTGTTATTTACCAAGATGTCTGCCACTGCCACCATTCCTTCACCCTCTGACCCTTTAGTCCTCTTTGACATTTCCTCCTTCAACAAGTGTATTATGCTGGAGAGCTCGTATGAACCTTCAGGAATTGCGATTATATCATCCCCATAGTGAAACAGATTATTGCTCTTATCAACATTGGGAATAGTGTTGAAAGTCTTAAAGTACACGAGAGCACACTCGTAAAAACCATCAATGTCCAATTCTAGAGCCGGTTGAAAGTCTACATTCAACACAGGCTCGTTACCGCTCACACTAATTGTGAATGATGTCATAGACATGATGATGATGATACCTGCTGACGTCTACCACGTTTAATGTAAGAATGAAACTACACATGTAATGCTCATGATATTTATTTAAAACAAACGCTTAGCATTGGTATATAGGAAATCCAAACACAAGTGTCCACAATTTACAGTATTAAATTTCTGCAATCGATTGTAATTATACTCTATTCGCACGTTGCGTTGTTGTTGTTGTTTGACATCATTTATATAATCAATAAACTCTCGAGGTGGCCTCAAATCACCAAAGCTATCAAAATATAGACAATAATCACCCTTTTTCGCATAGGCACACCAATGCGTACCTTCACCCCGCTGAGAGTCCAAATTGATAATACCAGTTTCATAATAGTGAGGTTTCTTTGGGAGATTATCTCGCATGAAAACACCTCTAAAGTAGGGGATTTTCACTCTACGTTCAAATCTCACAATGTCCACATCGGTGAGAGCTTTACCCATTGGGGGTAAATTTAATTTCTTGTTTTTTTTTTTTCATCGCCTCCATTAGCCGGTGTAATGTAGAGTCCCATTCCACGTTTATAAGGTGCTAAATATAAACCTCTACCGACAATCTTGCTTTCGGTATTATTATTATTATTATTTCTGCTCTTTACCATTTCATAAATATTTTTAGCAACAGTGGTAACACCACCGGCCAAAGTTCCCGTGGCGGCTAAAGCACCCAGTAGCGGTATCAAAGCTGGCAGGAAACCGCCTCTCTTGGGTATCGGGATGACTCGCTGTTTGTGTTGTCCCTTGACAATTTTTCCTTTAACAAAATGTTTTGCCGCTTTTACACCCACTTTGAGTAGTGTATTAGTAGTTGTATCCTTCTTTTTCGCAATGTGTTTCTTTACAGCATCACGACTTGCTTTTATGACTTTTGATATGGGAATCATGCCCATACCGTGTTTAACTTTATACTTCATAATCTTATCTACCGCCAACGCGGCAATACGTTCACCAATTGGACGATTGTGGCCACCAAGCCAACGATTTTTAGCAGCTTTGGCCAATAGTAAATCTGCTTGATGTCGTCCCTCCAATGTCTTGTCACGCGAGTAGGCTATATCGTGTAATTTACAAGCTTCGTCAAGCGGATTCACACCGGGATCGTTGCGAGCCAATCTCTCCTTCAATCTAGTACCGGGACCGCAATAATTGTAACCGGGTATGTGCACTTCAAATGGTAGATTATTAATTAAACTATTTATTATACCACCGCCGCTACAGCTATTATGAGGTTGCTGTCGTCTACGTCGTTTGGGATTATGTTTAACACTAACCCCACCAATGTGTGTTATCATCTCAAGTATCTCTACTTGACTGTGCCGGTGAGTATAAAGTATGCCTATATATATCTATATAATTTTTATACTTTTGGACATGTGAATGTGTATAAAATACACGTCCTTACGATTTGGTACATCACACTGAAATGAAGCTTAAAAAACAAAACACGTCACTCGCTATTAAAGATTGGAGTGTTGTGCTGGATGACAATGTAAAAGCACATGATCAAAACTCTTTTAAACATGGCTCGTTGCTGGCGAATAACATTAGATGTCTCATCTGTGGACCTTCCAATTGTGGCAAGACAAATGTTTTGTTGTCTCTACTCTTACATCCGAACGGTGTAAAGTTTCATAATGTGTATCTGTATTCGAAATCATTGAATCAACCTAAATACAAGTTTCTGGGTAAAGTTTTAGAGCAGGCGGGTCACATACCGTTTCACACGTACAATGATAAGAGTCAAGTCGTCCCTCCGGAAGTAGCCGCCGAGGACAGCGTCATTGTATTTGATGATGTGGCTTTGGAAGATCAAGATGCCATTCGTCAGTACTTTGCAATGGGACGTCATCGTTGGTTGGATTGTTTCTACTTGTGCCAGACATACAGTAGGATACCTAAACAGTTGGTACGTGACAATGCCAATCTTATATTGCTATTCAAGCAGGACGAGTTGAATTTAAAACATGCCTATGACGATCACGTAAACACCGATATGAGTTGGGAAAAGCTTAAGGAAATTTGTCGCGAGTGTTGGCAGAAAAAGTACACTTTTTTAACAATCGACAAGGAGAGAGACATTAACAAGGGTCGATATCGTAAAGGATTTGACGTTTTCATTATTGTATAAAATTAAGTGTCATCTCCGGTTTATTATCAGTTTTATGCGGTCGGCTACTGAGGACGAACCTCTATTAATTTACATTAGCAACGGTGCACTTGTACTAAAAAAGAAGAAGAAGAAGAAGAAGACATGTTTGGTAACAAAAAGTTGAAACGGAAACTCGTAGACTCCATTGAGAGTGTAAAGAGAAAAGTAAAAGCGTTGCGAGCAGATAAGACGTCGCTCGACACTTCGCTAGCGCAAACCTTTGAACCAATTACAAAACCGCTCAATGTTTTGATGAATAAAGCTTTAGAGTCAAAGGGTAATAATAAGAATGATAATGGTGACAATGCCAAACCCACAGTAATGAATTACCCTCATCATCCTCATCCTCCCTTGATAAATACCTCCACACCATTACCACAAGGATCACGTAAAAGGAAATATCTAATCAAAACCGAAGAGCCCAATAGTAAACTACTCAAGTACAGTAATAATCTTTTAAAAAAAACACAACAGTTTGCTGATGATGATGATTATGATTCGAATGATTTTAATGATGATGATGATGATGAAGAAAAAGATGATGAAACAAAAACAGAGGGAGATGAAGAGCTTACGAGTAGCGATAATGATGATGATGATATGAAGTCGGCTCTTGACATTGACGCTGATGAAGGTGGTGGTGGTAATAATAGTAGTATTGATGATCTACAAAACAAATATATTAAACATCTTATTAAAACGCCAAAAATACCATTTGGTGTTTATCTCGAGGATGATAAAATGCATATTGGTAATAGTCGAGTTAAAATCATTGATGACGTGTTACATGTTAAACATGCACGATTCAACATGACTCCTGGACTGTTGGAACTCATCTTTAAAAGACTACCAAACAAGCATATTGTTTCGAGAAAAGATGTAGAGGATTACAATAAGATTTTAGACATGACAAACGCTCATCGTAGAGGATTCTCACCAAACGGTCAATTGAGTGGAGATAGAAGTTTAAAGTATCAACGCTACATTAAACAACTACAAGAATCAAAGAAACATAAAGGAGGTGGATGTTTGAACTCTGGTAAAAGGGATTTATTAACAACTAAAACTTTTTATCCGAAAACTGATTACATCTATTGGGATGATCCAAACGAACTGGTGAGTCGTTTACAGCTTTTGATAGCATCACAGAGTGCTGGCAACACCTCTCATTCGAACGAGATCAATGCAATCGTTGAGGAACTGACTGAGAGCGGTATAGTTTTAAAGTAAGAAAACTGACCCTCTTCTGTTGGCTGTTTTTTTTTTTAAACCTGTTATCTAATAAAACAGACCTGTTTTGTATCCAAGCCTCCCCACACGTACACGCCCCTTGTTATAAATACGGATGAGGACTCTCTCCATGGTTCACTTTCACAATGCCTCTTAACAAGTTTGGACAATACTTGGGTAGCGAATCTACAATCCGTGACGACATAAAAGTGGAACGAGATTTGGTAAATTTTGAAAATAGACGAGTGGCGGGAATTCACAAGTCTTTTCTCAAAACTGATGCCATATGTAGAGCTGAACTAGATGAACAAGTGGTATTTTTAAACGCAAAGCTAAAGGCAAATGTTAAAGATTTAAAAGATTTACGGTTCAAGCTTGAAAAATTATCACAAAGAATTGCTACACCACAACCACAAACACCATCGGAAGCGGCAGCGTTTCCAGGAAAGCGTATTATATTGAAGAAAAATGAGTAAAGCTCAAGTAGTAGACGAGATACATAAGTATGCGAGAAAAACATTTCCACGTCGTCGATTCGTTCAGAGGGGGCTCGATGACACGTGGCAGATTGATCTAATTGATATGCAAAAGTACTCCAAGTATAATAACAACTATAAATACATTCTAGTGTGTATTGATACCTTTTCAAAGTACGCTTGGATGCAACCGCTAAAATCTAAAAGCGCTGAACATGTTACAAAGGCAATGAGCAGAATTTTGAGTCAAGTCGGCAGAAAGCCCAAGAATATTCAATCAGATGATGGGAAAGAGTTTTTCAATGTCAAATTTCAATTGCTCATGAATCGTCATCACATCAATCACTACTCTACCTATAGTGCGATGAAAGCTTCCATAGTGGAAAGACTAATTAGAACCTTAAAACATTGGATTTGGAAACAATTTAGCTTGAATGGTTCATACAAATGGCTACAACTGATAAGCCAAGTGGGATATTGTTACAACAACAAACTGCACCGCACTATCGGTATGGCGCCGGCGAGTGTGAATAAAAACAACTCTAAACAGTTGTTACATAAAGTCTACAATCACATTAAAATCAAACCTCGTGCCAAGTTCAAGGTGGGTCAACATGTGAGAATTAGTAAATATAAATCCACTTTCGCCAAAGGCTACATAGGCAATTGGACTACGGAGATATTTACAATAACTAAAGTGCAAACTACGAATCCAGTGACATATTTACTTCAAGACGCTAATCACCAACCCATCTCTGGATGTTTCTACGAACAAGAGTTGCAGAAAACTAAACACAATGACATTTATCTAGTGGAAAAAGTTTTGAAACGTCGTGGAAATAAAGTGTATGTAAAATGGCTCGGCTTAAATGAAAAGAGTTGGATAGATAAAGATAACATTGTCTAAGTTTTCTTTTTTTTCTCAATAAATATTTATCTACTCTAAGTCAATGAGGTTTCATTCAATAAAAACATCTCTCTATATATATATATATATATATTTATTTTATAATTGTGTAGTACCTATTTATACATTCGCAGCGAGCTAGCAATTTAAAATTAAACAATTAGAATGGGAAAAAAAACATCTATATCTGTACGAGGACTCTTACACACATTCATAATCACCGGAAGCTATTATGTTCGGACCTACCACACAAAATATAACATTGATCAAACAATTAAAAGATTTCATATTGAACACTGCACGTGAAAAAAGTTCCGCTTTAACACCGCCTAATAACACAATCCAGTCTTGATAGTTGATTTGAGCGTCTTCCACAATCTCTTCCACTGTATCGTTTAAATCATACCACATTACAATTAACCAGTAAACATGACAATCGTCTGCATGGTGACCTTCGAAATATATACGTTTCAACAATTTCGCTACTTCCCCTCTAAATGTGTGTAATGCCATGGGCAGGCGCCATCTTTTAATCAGAGTATTGTCCTCGAACGCTTTTAGCCACTTGATTTTCATTTCATCACTGCTGCTGCTGCTGCTGGTATCGCTCTCGGTATCGCAGCAGTACATGGCCCCATCGTCTTGTGCTTTTGTTGTTGTTGTCATCGGTTGTGCTGCTGCTGCTGCTGCTGCTGCTGGTGGCGATTGAGAAGTGGAACTGCTACAGCCACTGCCGCCGACGCCGCCGCCGCCTGTTTTAATGGTGGACAACCAGCACTGGCAGCACCAAGTGGTGGTGGTGGTGGTGGTGTTGGTACCGTCAGTCGTGTCAGCTGCAGCTGGGGAAGATATAATACAAAATATTGTAATTATTTATATTAAAAGTAAGCAAGTGTAAAAGTGATAGATTTTCAAATTACATAGAACAGAGTTTAAATACTCAACATGTTAGTACAACTTGTATATAATTGAAATAAAAACTTACATTTGGCATGTGATGAAGCTTGCAGATCCATCGTTATTGACTATAACGCGATATTCGTTGTGACACTGGAATAGTAGTAGTAGTAGAATATGGTAGTAAGATGACTGTTTTATAAAAATATTGTTTACGAATCGCGAGCTCAAACGACACCGTACTGCGTGACGTGGCGTGAGGTTGGCTGGCCGACAACAACTGGGCGAGAGAATAACTTGCGTCATGCGCCGGGTGTCTAGACGCATGACGTAATCATGGAATGCGTACGCGGCTGAGTGGGCGTAGGGGGCGGGGTGTCTGGGTGCATACCTCATTTGCACGTGTCACTGCTGTGATGCCACATTCCGACATTCCAGTAGGACTCGCTGCAAATTTCACACAACGCCTAGTCCTACTATGATTCTGCTGCTGCTGCTCACATATAGTCTCGAAATTTGAACCTGTTATACAGTGACGAGGTGGCCTAAGGGTTCATCATCATGAATGAGAGACGTTAGCCCGGTTAGCTAAAGAATAGCGCCGGTTCGAATCCGACCTTAGCCACTGTGCATGGATGCGCCACCCCGTCACTTTTTTGTTTTTTTTTTCTTTATAAACTTAGCTTACAAAGTGTACTCAGTGCTGCTAGCGAGCGCCATCTATACATTTCTTAGCGCACTTTTGAAACGTAGCTTCCTCTAACGGATCTTTGCCTAACTAGCTGCGGACTTTTTTAGAACTACTCGGACGGCAGCTCATCTATACCTTTTTGTAGCGGATGTTTTTGGAACTAAAACTTCCACGTCCACTGACTCTAGCGACATCTATACATTTCTTAGCGCACTTTTGAAACGTAGCTTCCTCTAACGGATCTTTGCCTAACTAGCTGCGAACTTTTTTAGAACTACTCGGACGGCAGCTCATCTATACCTTTTTGTAGCGGATGTTTTTGGAACTAAAACTTCCACGTCCACTGACTCTAGCGACATCTATACATTTCATCGAGAACCATTAAGCGAATCGATAACTCGCATACAAAGTGGCGCCATCTAGCGGTGATCATTGCGGAACTAACAAGTGGCGCCATCTCACGGATCTTTGCCAAACTAACTAGTGACGCCTCTGGCGGATTTCTATGGAACTCACAAGTGGCGCCATCTAACGGATTTGCTATGAAAATAACAACAGGCGCTCTTACACATACACAGTGGCGCCATCTAGCGGGGATCATTGCGGAACTAACAAGTGGCGCCATCTATACATTTCATAGCGGATATTTTTAGAACTAACTAGTGGCGCCTCTGGCGGACTTTTATGGAACTAGCAAGTGGCGCCATCTAGCGGATCTTTGCCAAACTAACTAGTGGCGCCATCTGACGGATCTTTGCCAAACTAACTAGTGGCGCCCCCTAGCGGAAAAGTTTTGGTCTAGAACGGGAGGAGGAGGAGGGGCTAGAACCGGCACAAACTAACTACTTATATATGTCAAAGTTACAGCAAAAGATTAATAGCTAATTTAAACCCGCAGCGCCTCTATGAATAACGTCATAAATATTTGGATTCAAGGCATTATATATTATATCATAATATATGACTCGCACGAGTTGTTCTTTTTCCACAAGTTTTATTCTTCTCGAGTTTGGGTAATTTCATACGTCAGTTGGTAAAGTATTGTTACAATTCTCGAAAATAGGTACGATTTGGAAAGAATATGAGATATAAAGCCAAGGGATTTCACTTCAATCCCGTACTGAAATCGGCTGAAATAATATGTCCTCTCCGATCACGCATCATTGCTATTAGAGAAAGAGATAAGACGCGTAATTATAATTTATAGTCACGAAAGCCAGATTTAGTAAAAACGGGTTTTCCCTTTTTTATAACTATTTTCCGTATTGCCTAAGAGAAACGCGTTTCCACTAGTTAAAACTGACTTGGATTTTATAATGTTAACTTCGAAAAAAAGCTTTTTTTGTGTGACGTGCATCGTCCAGGAAAAACTATAGTTTTCACTAAGGCACTTTAGGAAACTAGTTTGGACTGGAAAGTTTTCACCGAGGCGGTACGGAAAACTAGTTTTATCTTTGTGATAACGCGTTTTCCCTGAGGCGAAACGGAAATATATTTTATCTAGGGACAACACATTTTGACTTTTTTTTTTCACTAATAACGGGTTTTTACGGTAACATATGAAAATAAAAATAATGTTGACAAGGGTGGCGACACGACACCGCGCTTTGTGGTAACTGCAATTTCAAACATTAACGCTTGTTAACTATCGGTCTTCGTGCATGTTCAGCTGAGGAAACGGGAGGGATTACCTACTGTGCTTAGGTGTGGGGTATGGATATGGACTCCCCTGCAATTCTTTACAGCTTGTGTGAAGAGTGTATTTAATTAGTTACCAAATCACGTTATCAAAGTTGCAGTTCTTAAAATATAAATGTTGACAAATCGGACAAGTGCGAGTCGGAGTCGCCCACCGAGGGTTCCGTACTTTTTAGTATTTCTTGTTATAGCAGCAATAGTAATATATCATCTGTGAAAATTTCAACTGTCTAGCTATCACGGTTCATGAAATACAACCTGGTGACAGACAGACAGAGGAGTCTTAGTAATATGGTCCCGTTTTTACCCTTTGGGTACGAAAGCCTAAAAAATACGTACCCTAAGGGCAGCTTCAGACTAACGTTTTAAACGAGCGTACGCGTACCGCGTGTGTAAGCTCGTATAGACCAAATGTAGGGAAAAGTAACGCTCGTGTAAGCTTGTATAACCAAATGTAGGGTAATGTGACGCGCGTGTAAGCTCGTACCGCCTAGTATCTACCTACATACATAAATTCGCCTTAACTAGCAGCAAATCATAATTACACTATACCTAACCTGGCGTTTAATAATTCGAATGTTTTAGTATAATTTTCAGTTTAATTACTTGTAGTAGTAGTCTGGTCTGGACATAAGTATAAGCAAAGATAGATATAACTCCGTAATAGATGAATACAGACTAAGGAAAAAACGTGCCTCGAACATCACGAAAATTTGATTCTCGATCAGATGGCGCCACTACCTTTGATCTACTCTCGTATAGAGGGCGTTGACCGTTTCGTTTGTTATTTAATAATTTTAACGCATACCAGTGAAAGAACATGGGTCAAAATCATAAAAATAATTAATGCAAATAAAAAAAGTCATTTATCCATATTTAAATACATTTTATCGTATTTAAATATTTTTTTTTGGGTGGTGTGGTGTGATGACCTCCCCGAGCGGGAGACAGGGGGAAGTTTGGGTGGGCTTCGGCCCGCCCAAAGGTCCGTCTGTCTCCTCTGGTCCACCCTGGGCAACGTCACTAGCGACTGGCATTCGTGCCTCTTCCTAGTCACGGCTAACATCCACACTGGTGTTGTCAGCAGGAGTGGGTTACTGCTGACAACCTACACACAACCCACCTGTGCTAGGACCTGCACAGTTGAGCGCCGTAAGCAAGGATGACGGGATCCTGGCGATTGAGCCATTGCCAACCCGCGTGGCAACACGTCTGCTTCGGCCCGAATTTCGGGCGAAACGGTGGCCCGGGCTACTAGCCACAGTCCGGGAAATGGTCTAGTGAGGTACCGTAGGTGGGCTCACGGCAAGAAGTGGGAGGGCCGCAGAGGTAGTTTCGGCTGCTGATGTGGTGGTGAAAGGCCATGCTGAGGAGATTCGTTTAGGTGATTCGGGCGGAGGGCGTCTGACCTGGGCGACCCTACGTCCCACCTTCACAAATTTCCGATGTCGCGCAACTAGCCAACTTCTCACTTCTATACCCGAGTCGGTGTCCTAACGACTGAAAGCACCTTTTATATGTGCCGGTAAGCGTTCCCAATGTTGTGGGCCCTTGTAGGGTGGGAGCCGATGAGGATGAAGATAAACGTACGAACTATGGATAACAGGTCGAACGAAAACCCCCAAGCTGATCCAGCAGCGTTCATCGCTAATGGTGAAGCCACACATGCGAGACAAGCTGTCCCAGAGACAGTGCGTCAAGCAAACCACCCGGCTGGTCAGCAACCTAGTTCATCTGGGGAGCAGACTGGCCCAAACACATTCCTGGACTGGCAGGTAGTGGACCGCAGGCCCAAGAAGCGACCCACTAGTGGGAAGCCTCACCTAGCCAGAGCCGGGAATTCTTCCTCTTCCAACCCACCCCCCCCTGTTCAACGTCAAGGTGGGGTGGCTAAGAAGAAGAAGAAAAATAAGAACCAGAGGCGCGCGGCTCGGCTAGCACGAGATCAGCAGCTGGGCACCACACAGACACACACACACACACAGACACACAACCCTGAAACCGAGGAGGGAGCACGGGCTTCTCAGAAGCCGGCACCCGAACCGGCGCCGAACAAGCAGGATGCTGCTGGCAAGCCTCCGCCGAAGGGGAAAGGTTCCATCCTACCCCCTAAGGCAGGAAGGTCGGCCAGTAGCCCTGCTGTTCCGCCTGCAGTTCCACCCAAACGACGGCCAGGCAAGTTCGCACGAGCCGCTGCTAAAAGGACGCGAGAAGAGTCCTTCTCCCCGCAAGGAGATAACAAAAAGCAGCGACTAGTGAGCCCCAGCCAACCGAAAGCGTCGTACGCACAAGCAGCGGCATCTGACCTGACGATCGTCATCACGGACGCAAAGTCGGGTAAGATCTCCGCTGAAACATCCCACGCCATTCTCCGCGGGTTGCACCAAGCAATCGTGGTGGAGGCGAGAAAGAACATCGTGGGAGCCCGGCCACCTAAATTCAAGGGTAAACCGGTTTTCGCTGAGGGGCAGCTGAGGGTCTTCGCAGAGGACGAATACTCGGCCGCCTGGTCTCAGCGATGCATCCAGTCCCTAACCTTGCCAGACATCTCCCTAACGGCAGTTCGCCAGTCGGAGATGGCAAGGAGAGTTAAATGCGGGCTCCTTATACCCAACATAAACAACTCGTCCTGGGAAGACGTCCGTCAGGCAGCTGACGGACTGAAGTACCAGAATGAATGGGCCAAGGTCGGCACTTGGTCCATCATTGAGATACTGCGGCAAGACCAGGGGTGGTTTGTCGCCTTCACAATCCCCGAAGACCTCGTCCCCGCCTTTATGGAGAGGGGGAGATCCCTGAACTGTGGAGTGGGTAATGTCTACCTCAGGTTCAGGGGTCCCGGAGGCAAATACCTGGACCAGCCTCCCACCCTGCAGGACTCCACCCTAAGGGTAACGGGAGCACAGGTCCCTAGTCGACAGGCCCCGGGCACCCCCGGTCAGAGTAAATCTGCCTCCGGAGAGGAAGTTGCCCCCCCATCGATGCCCAAGCCAACGACAGCCGAACCCTCGGAGGATGAACTCCTTGGCACTGGTGATGAACCAGCCGGGACATCATCCGACGGTGAGTACCTGTCGGCTTGGATAGAGACGGGGCTGGCCGACATGTTGAAGGAGGGAGGGGAGATGCAAGACGGAGACCCCACCACCGACAACATGGACACCGGCTAGTGTCCTACAAGCAAACCTCCAGCACAGCGTGGCCGCTACGGCCCAACTGAGACGCTGCCTGGTAGGTTTGCCAACAGCCGTTGCCCTCCTACAAGAACCATGGGTGGGCAACGGTCACATACGCGGGCTCTCCGACACGAAAGGTAAGCTCTATTACTCCACGGTACACGCCGTCCCTAGGGCTTGTATCCTAACCACTAACAATATCATTGCACAACCGCTCACTGAGTTCTGTTCCAGAGACCTGTGTGCGATTAAACTACAAGTTCCACTGCCAACAGGCTGTCGCGACCTAGTCCTCGCCTCGGCGTACATGCCCGGAGAGGACGAGCCGCCGCCCGCCGAACTACAACGACTGGTCAGCCACTGCGAGAGAGTGGGCCTCGCATTAATCATCGGGGCCGACTCCAACGCACACCACCCGCTGTGGGGAATGGAGACCAGTAACAACAGAGGTAAGACACTTGTTGAATATCTTGTGACTACTAATCTAAACATTTTAAATGTAGGTGCCGAACCAACATTCGTAAACAAACGATGCAGGACGATTATTGACCTGACTCTGGCTTCGGAGGTGGTCAGTGAACTAGTCATGGGATGGCACGTCTCCCAGGAGGCCTCTTGCTCAGACCATAGATGGATTCGCTTCAATCTACTAGCATCTTGTGACACACCAACCGCCCGAAGGAATCCCAGGAAAACGGACCGAGCCACCTTCAGGAATGTCCTAGGTGAAAGCCTCGACCTGCTTCCTCCGAGGGACGACTTCCGGGAACCGACTGAAATAGAACAGCAGGTAAACATCTTAACCGATGCCCTCGTAGACAGCTACCACAAGGCGTGTCCCTTAAAACCACCGGCAAGGACTGCCATAACGGGACACAAGTGGTGGGGTCCAGAACTGGAGAGACTCCGACGGAAAACCAGGAGACTCTTCAACAGGGCCATGAACACAACGGCCGAGGTAGACTGGGACAACTACTATGAAGCCAAGGCCAATTACAAAAAAAGACTGCGGTACTGGAGATCCTTATCATGGAGGAACTTCTGCAGCAGCATCGAAACACTAGACCACGCCAACCGTGTAAGGAAAACATTAGCGTACAAGACCACATCACAATTGGGCTCACTCCGGAGACCCGATGGCACGTACACATCTTCCCCTGCAGAGACCCAACGCCTTCTCCTGGAAACTCACTTTCCAGGATGCGTAAGTCTCGCCGATGAAGATCAGCAGGATGAGGTATACAGTACAGCAGACAACAACTGGCAAATGGCGCACAGAGTCGTCACCGCTGAGAAACTCAGGTGGGCTATAAACAGTTTCCATCCCTTCAAGGCGGCTGGTCCGGATGGGATCTTCCCTGCTCTCCTACAGTGGGGTCTAGAGCTCATCCAGGAAACCCTGACCAACATCATGGCAGCATGCCTAGCCTGGGGGTACGTGCCCAGGAGATGGAGGGATGTGAACGTGATATTCATACCAAAACCAGGTAAGAATGACTACACGGCGGCTAAATCCTTCAGGCCCATCAGTCTCACATCATTCCTGCTGAAAACACTGGAAAAACTGTGCGACAGGGATTTGAGGGATCGAACGCTAAAGAACACACCGATGCACAACAACCAGCACGCGTACAGCTCAGGTAAATCCACAGAATCGGCACTACACATGGTCGTCAGCCGCATTGAAAGAGCCATCCATGCCAAAGAACTGTGCCTTGGCACCTTCATTGACATCGAGGGCGCTTTCGACAAGACCCACTTTACCAGCATAGGGAATGCCTTGGATAGCCACGGCGCGGAACCCGGACTAACAAAGTGGATTATGAACATGCTAAACAAAAGAACTATAAGGTATGCAGGTGAACCGCAGGCCGTGGCGGCGGTGCGAGGATGCCCTCAAGGGGGAGTCCTGTCACCTCTGCTGTGGAACCTAGTAGTCAACAACCTTATAACCAAACTGAACGAGGAACACTTCTACACAATAGGCTACGCTGATGATCTGGCAATATTAATATCAGGTAAATTTGCCAGTACAGTCTGCGATCTCACCCAGGCTGCTCTTCGGATTGTAGAACGCTGGTGTAGAGAATTCGACCTATCAGTCAACCCCACCAAAACAGAAATGGTAATGTTCACCAATAAAAGAGCGCTTGGCAACTTTACCAGACCAACACTTTTCCAAACCGAGCTACAGCTGACCGATGAAGTTAAGTACTTAGGGCTAACTCTCGACAGTAAACTCAACTGGAACAATCACATCAACAAACGTATAGACAAGGCGGGAGTTGTCTTCTGGCAATGCAGAAGGATGATTGGTAAGAGGTGGGGACTCAACCCAAAAATTACTCTCTGGCTCTATAAGACAATAATCCGCCCCTTACTCTGTTACGGTGCTCTGGTTTGGTGGCCAAGAACAAACCTAGGCAACGTACGAGACAAGCTACAAAGACTCCAAAGGCTCGCATGCGCGGCCACCACTGGCTGTACGAGGTCCACACCGACTGCAGCCATGGAGGTCATGTTAAGCCTTCCACCGCTGCACCTACACATACAACAAGAGGCCAGTCTCTCAGCGGTAAGGCTGCGAGCCCTTAATATATGGTCCAACATCATAGGAGCTCTTCACACAACTTGCCTGGCTAAGGTATATGACGAATTTCCAGTGCTCAATTCGGGCACGGATCGGATTCATAAACAAGCTATCTTCGACAAAAGGTACAAAATACAGTTATACGAGGACGACAATTACGAAGGACTCAATCCTCGGGAGCTCAGAATCTTCACTGATGGGTCCAAAACAGACAGCGGATCGGGCTCTGGAACCTTCTCAGAAGACCTGAACATGTCAATTACCACTCCGCTAGGAGCCCATAACTCGGTATTCCAGGCTGAGTGCATGGGCATCATAAACGCGGCGGCTGCCATCACTGCAAGGAAGGTAGTAGGATCCTCCATCCGCATACTCTCCGACAGTAGAGCAGTCTTGATGGCTCTAAAAAGCCATATAGTCACATCCAAACTTATACACGAATGCCACGAACGACTAATGGAGGTATGTCATAACAATAAGATCACCCTACAATGGATCAAAGGACACAGCGGATCCCGGGGTAACGATGCTGCGGACGAGCTTGCCAGGCAAGGATCGAGTGCGGGAGCGATTGGCCCAGAACCGATCCTCCCGATACCGTTTAGCAAGGTACGCTCAATGCTGCTGGCACGTACAGGGAAACTACACACAGAACATTGGCTAAACCAGACTGGATGCAGACAGGCCAAACAAGCCATGCCTGGCATCAGCGGAAAGCTCACAAGGGTGCTCCTTCAATTAGGAAAGACCCGACTGAGCATGGTGACCAGTGTCATAACAGGTCATGGACTATTTAACAAACATCTTTTTATAACAGGTGTCACAGACAGTCCCCTATGCAGAGGATGCATGGAGACAGAAGAAACAGCCTCTCACGTGGTGCTGGAGTGCAGCGGAGTGGCCCCATACAGGGCAAAACATCTCGGATCCCCGAGAGACCTCCCCGAGGTCCTACTCAACATCAAAGGTTTGATAGGTTTCCTCGAGGAGCTGGGCTGGCAGGACTAGCCCACCCCCATGTCACGCAAAATAGGCGCCAGTCGTCGAGTTGCGGAAAATCGCCCGAACTACAATACAATACAATACAATCGTATTTTTATGAATCTTTATTTTTAGTGTTAAAGTGTGTCGATAGATGGCAGTGAATTTACTGTGGTTACAAAATTTACTATGACAGTACCGCTCTATAATATTATATCCTCTTTGTATAAGTACATACAATCAAAGTTTTTAATTTCGGACCCATTTCATACCTTGCCATAGTGACAATAGTATGAGGCCTCTAGCGACTTTCATAGAAATAGAAATAGAAATAATTTTATTTGCAGAAAAAGATACATTACATACAATTGTTTCACCTTCTTCAGCTGTTTAAACAGCATGCAAATTTACACATCGTTAATAATGAATTAAACCATGCAAATAAAAAACTATAAGGTACAGGAATTTTTTAAGCGTACATTATTTTAATTTAACTTTAAAGATAATACATATTGATTGTCGCTCTGACAAGGTACGAAATGGGTCATAAATTAAAATCTTCGACCGTAAGTACAATGTCTGATGGCGTTCGACAGATTTCCTTTGTTACACTAATATAATAAATAGTGTCCAAGAGCGGCAATATTTCTATGCAGAAAAATTTAATAGGATCTTACGTAACTTATACAGCCACAAAGACCTACAAAAAATCGCTAGTTCATAAATTGATAAATAAATCGGATCCGGATTTACGGACGCCGCTTTTTCCGATAGAATCACTATCTGTTGTGTTATTTGTGTTTTTCTCATAACACAAATCCGCTAAGCCTCCTGTTTAATTCATCGGAAAATTGTATTGGATTTCATATCAACTATTTTCGTCTGTCGCTGCATTTTGCTATGAATGTTTCTGATGAAAATTATTGTTTAATAAAAAATATTAATCATGTTTTGCACACTTGCAACTTTAGGTATATAACATGTTTGACAAAACCCTTTTAATACTAATGAGCACCTTCAGAGTCAATAATGTATCCACTCAAATCGACAGCTCATTCCACAGCCGGAGTGATCACTAGAGGAAATTCTTCTGAAACCATAATAGTGCGCGATCATATTTATGAGTTTAAGGATTATGAACGCCCCTTCAAAAGAGGATAATGATATTTTTAGTCTGATTGAGAACAATTAATTCTTCAGTAATTATATTTAAAAAATAATCATCTATAAATGAAAGGTCAAGGACCGTGTTGACTTTATTGTAGCCAGGGTAAGAAGAGCAGTATATGTCCAACCTCTGTATGTATTTCTTAGTTTTATTTGCAAGAAGTTAATTTATTTGTCAAATTTCCCGCTAGATGTCGCTGTACCATGTGTTGAAAATCCTAGTTCGCGGTGTTAAGATTTTTCCGAGAAACATGACGTCTGGCCGGTACCAAATATTGTCAAGCTTTTAAACCAGTGGAATAAATAGACCGCGGGCCAGGAACAGATTTCATGACCAATCGCCTCCTGGGCGAAAACTCGTATAGTGGTTAACTGCTATGTATGATGAATCCTCGTGAACGTCAGCTGCCGCTCCGTTGGTGGGTTGAGGAATGGCAGCAAATAAAGTCTATAAATTTTTTTTTGTCATCGCCTCCCGCTTGATACTTTGTCAGATGATAGTTCAGATGCTATTGTAAATAAACAAAATCGTCAGCCGATTGTATCGCTGTGAAAAGACCGTCAGCTGGTCACATGAACATGTAAAAAAGAAAATTCTTTTCAGTCATCGGCGTCATCGCCTCCCGTTTGATACTTTGTTAGATGATAGTTTAGATGCTATTGTTAATAAAACAAATCGTCAGCCGGTTGTATCGCGGTGGAAAGACCGTGTTACGCGCTTCGGTGGCTGCCATTCCTCAACCCACCAACGGAGCGGCAGCTGACGTTCACGAGGGTTCATCATACATAGCCGTTAACCGCTATACGTGTTCGCCCGGGAGGCGATGACTGACGAAATTTGCGCCTGGCTCGCGGTCCAAAAGTACATTATTGTAAAACCACAAGTGCTTCATTTTTGGGCCCTTTTACAGTATGACAAGCCCATAATTATAAGTGTTTCTCTTGCCCCAGTATTTTCCTCACCCTCACTTGATCTTACTCACAGATCTATTATGTAAGCGAGCGTCATTGTAAATCTGCGGTCTTACTTGTCGGTGCTGTTAACTACTAAGCTTTCCCTTCCCTTCCCCTCCCCACCCTTTCCCAATCCCTTTAAACTTTTCGCGTTTTTTTTAAATTTGTCCAACTGAATGCGTTTGGAGTAAAAAATCGAAACATCTTTGCTTTTCTCTACTTAGTGAGAGATCTGGGTGCCACAAAAACATTTTGCATTTAACACTGGATACATTAAGCCCCCATGCATTGTCAAAACAAAGCAAGTACATAAAGTAAACGCACAGACTTATGCAAATGGAAACCAATTTGCTCGCCTAATACCCTTTGGAATCAAAAAGGTAAAAGATTTGGCTGTTCAAAGGACCTTTTTTGAATAAAATAGTGATATACTATACCAAACATTTAAGCTGACAAACGCTTTGGCCAAACGTTGTTATATAATCCAGAGAGCTGTTTAAAAAGCATACTAATTCGCTATTAACACAATACTTTTGACAGAAGCAAAGAGGATATAATAGGATAGAGCGGTAGGTACTGTCATAGTAAATTATTTAGCCAATGTTAATTCACTGCCATCTATCGACACGCGATTAAAACTAAGAATAAAAATATCGAAAAGTACGTTTATAAAACAAAACTGAAATATGTGAATGACAAGAAGTGAACATCAAGCGTGGGATGGTAAGGCGAGAAAAAAATACCGAAATTCGTAAGTTAAATTTTTATTATTTCTCATAACTTATGATGTTTTATAGTAACTTTATATTTTAAAGACATAACAGACAGCGAACTTAAGTAGGTACACTGCGGGTGGTAGGAAAGTTTGACAAGTGTACAGCGTGACGCGCGGATTAGTTGAGTGTTGAAAGACACCGCTAGGAGCAAGTGACGGGATGTGGCGATTTGTGGTGAACATAATAGTCAGAATAACCGACGGCGAACATGGGTATACTGCGAGTAGTCGCAAAGTTTGACAACTATATAGTGTGATGCATGGATTCTTAGGTTGAGTGAGCGCTAGGCGCAAGTGACAATGTTATAGTCATAATCGACTGCATACTTATTTATCGTGAGCACATCGCGGATAGTCGGACAGTTTGACAAATATACAGTCAAATAGTCTGATAAGACAGCGCTGGGCGCAAGGTGGGTCAGGTTTGAACTGCGGTCCTCACAGAACCGAACTGCTATCAGAGAAGTGGGTAACGTTAGGTTAGGGCCGCCGTATACTTGTTTGCCACCGTCGTGGTATAAAAAAAAAAAGTTAGAACTGCGACCCTTATAAAAACGAAATGCTACTAGAAAAACGTGACGAAATGGATTAATTATACCATATCTGGTAATTAATTAAATACCAGCTAATAATTAATATAGCATTTCAAACTGTTTTGAGAAGTCGGTTTTTTTTCTATTACAGATTATTCATTAGTAATATGCGAGAAGGAAGAAAGACGCTATCTTGCGTTAATCGTAAAGCGAATAGCCAAACTTTCTAGCATACAGGGCCTAACAATCGTAGTATGTTCGCAATGACCTAGCACATTTTCTCTCAAAATCGCTGTCTCTTACATCGTTGCCCACACTCAGAGAAGCACCTTGTGTTGATGCGATGCAAACTTCGCGTGGTGTCGCTTAAAATTATCGGCAGCGACAACCCTCGGCGAAGTTTGGGCGCCGCCTGCTCAGTAATACAACAATCGGGAAACTTGGGAATTATTGTCGTATATTAGCAGATGGCGCCACTGAGATTAGAATTTAATTCTGATATGTTTTAATTGCTCGTCTGCGCGAGGATTTGAGTTTAATCTGTGATTGTGTTCGCCGTTTGTGGATTTTTGAATTAGGAACGGAGATTGTTCAAATATTTGTTTTATGATTTGTGATTGTTTTGTGTTTTAAGTGGGTTGGTTATCCCAGTTTTGCCAATTTGAGGAGTTTGCTTGGCAACCTAATTATAAGAATTGGCACAGACATATTTGTTACAAATATGTCTGTGCCAACTTACTGTGTAAGTATCTTACTTATACAGCAAGCAATAATTACTATTTCATAATGCTAGGCTACACCGAATGTAAAGAATAAAGTTCATTATTTTATATTATATAAATTATATTAGACGATAATGTATTACGATCTTGATACATATGTATATTTTATTAAAATACATACTTATTTTTCTTTACTGTCAAGTCGATACATTTCAAACTAATATTTCACCTTACTGTTAAAGTAGGACATCTGAAACTGAGACATACGTATTTTTATTACACATTCTTAGAAAAGTACCTTCATTTTTTTAATAACTAAGTAAAGTGATTTAGAAGAGGTTTTATACATTATTTTGACACATTTTAATCAAGAGCATATTACACTTTTTTTAATAGTATGTCGGTGGTAAACAAGCATACGGACCGCCTGACGGTAAGAAGTCATGGAGTTTCGAAAAAATAAATAAATGGTACACTTTTAAATAAAAATGCCCAAAAAACTAATAATATAGCCGAGGGATCTGACGAGTAAAATTATAAACAGAAGTTTATTTTCAGAGTATGTACTTACATTTTAATTTCTTTAAATCTTTATACGTAAAGAACTAACGTCAAGCATTCAAATAAGTTTGAAATAGATTCAAGCGTATCCGGGGTTATTTTCATGGCAATTTGACTGTATTTGACCGTATCGTGAGTTTACTGCTTAATGCCATATTCCTAAGCTGATGACCTAAATTTCAACACAGTAAATAGATGTGTACAGTAAGTAAGTACTTATATACGTAAGTATGTCCTAAAATTTGATGATAAGAAAATGGGAACCTCCAAATCTTCAACCAGTTTTAACGTGTAGGTATACCAGTCCGTGGACATTCACCAAATCTGCCATCCACTTATTTTTACCACGATGGTGGCAAACAACCGTACGGCCAGATTTATGGCAAGCATGTCAAAAAATGCAATCAAAAATAACATTTCGTACATAACAGTGCAGTGTTTGAAAATGGAGACGCAGGCCCTCCGCAAGATGTGGAGCGAATGAATAAAAATATGTGATTAACACTATAATTAGCTTCATGTTAGTATGACTAACGACAGTTTAAATTAGATTTTCGTACATAACACGAAATTGGCAAAAAGTAGGGAGGTGAAATGTGACAATTTGGTTTCTGCATGCATACTAAAGAAAAAATTTCATCCAGCTTTAAGCAGCCTTAGAAAATTACTGATTTAAAACTATACGCTAAGCTAGAACTAACTGCCGCCTGGGTCGTCCCGATAGAGCAGCATATGGACTGGATGTAATGTGATCCAGCCGCCAATCCAAGCCGAAAATTTAATAACAATATCCATGCGAGCATAATCACATCTGAAGTACATTAGTAGCGCCGCACCTTCAGAACTCTTATAGGCATATAGGAAACTATAACAATCATACGCGTTGGATGTATTTAAACAATTCTATGTTGTTAAAAATGTTTAATATCTAATAATCAAAATTATACTCTCCCATAAAATCGAAATACAGTCTTAGTCACTACGACATACTTTGTTGAGCCTGGGTCGTCGTGTGTTTTTTGTAGCCTAGAACTTACTTAGCCAAAAAAGTAAAGAATTAGTAGATTAATAAATACACACATACGCTCATTCTGCAGTTGGGTAAAATGTTAATAAGTTAAAAACACTCGACAATATTAATCATCCCCATCGGTTGAGTTAAAACCTATCTAAAGGGGCCCACTGACTATCAGTTCGCCGGACGATATCGGCCTGTCAGTTAGAACAAAAATTTGACAGTTCCGAACAACTGACAGGCCGATATCGTCCGGCGGACTGATAGTCAGTGGGCCCCTTTAAAATCATGGATGACACAAGAGCTACCTATAGGTAGATAAAAACCGCAACTAAATCTAAAGATAAATAGAAACTTTCGTGTGCACCAACAAACAAACAGCTTCCTAAACAAATACCGTTTTTGTTCCGTGTGTGTAAAAACTTCTTACATAAAAAAGCTTAAGTTCTACGTTCTACCTAAATCATCTTCCACCATTTTCCACCACATCTTTGCATTGGCTATTAATACTCTAAATTGGCCATTATCACAAGAAGTTCGGCTTGTTTACAAACTCGATCGCAAGTTTTATTAATTGTATTGGTTGTTGCGTAATACTTAATTACTGTTAAGCCCTTTGTTGATTTCTTGCAAACTTTTTATTGGTTTACGTAACTCGATTGGGGCACGCAACGGCGATTGTTTCTCACAGAATAAGTTTATTTATTTACTTGAGTCCCCGGCAAGCTCGGCCGAATTGCATCTTCCCATACAAACGTAGTTACGCGTTCCGCTCTCATTTTAAAACTTCATGTTGGATTGTAATGAAACTTTGCACATATAATGACATGAGGTATATCTAGGTCCGAAATTAGTTTATACCGGGTATTTCCTGTAACAGGAGCAATAAATTAAACTGGAGGCTGTACGCCTCAAAATTACCAACATTTGTTCAGCAACTTTTTAAAATTATGAAATTTGTAGATTATATCTTTTTCATTAAATGCCACGCCACGCTGCCATCTGTGTGTTTGACGTTGCTTGTCACCCTTTAAACATAACAAAATTTGCAATACATTGCGTCTTAGAATAAACTTTAAAGTGTAATGAAAATCAAAACACAAGTTATTTTTAAAAGTTGTTGAACAAATGTTGGTCAGTTTGAGGAGTACAGCCTACAGTTTAATTTAATGCTCCTGTTACAGAAAACACCCGGTATAGCTCCAGTTTATAAAACAAGCCAAATAGAGCAAAAACAAGTTTTGTATGAAAAACTTAAATTAGCTGTATTTTTTAACCTATGGCATCTGAAGCTACAATACATAAACTAATTACAGACATAGATGTTCCTTATCCTATTGTAAGTACAAAGTTTCAGAGCAATCTAGCTAGTCGTTTTAAAATGAGAGCGGAACTATGTTTGTATGGAGAACCGAGCTTGCCGAAGACCCTTAAAAGCTATTAACTATTTTATGAAATGCTTGGCAATTATTTACATTGTTAGTTCGAAACTTTTATATAAACTTGAGCTAATTGAATGAAAACTGGAATTAAGTTACATATATTAAGTTTCATTAAATTTACAATTAATCCAGATTTTCCTACAAATTGCCACGAAAATCCCCATTATCTCTAGTTATCATAATATCATAGTATCAAATCTAAGCAACAATTTATTCACCTTTACAAATAAGCTAATATCCTCGCACTTTATCTAAAGCCGTCCAAAATGCAAATCCTGACAAACATCTTTAGCGTAAGTGTCTCGGAATCGGTCCGAATAACTCGATCCCAAATTGCCCTGTTAATCGGGCTTTCGTTCAGAAATTGCGTTATTCCCCGGTATAAAGGCGAGTATCACCTGAGTCGGTATTACGTGTCGGTTTGGTCGCTATCGCTGTTGACATAGACGAAGGAATATACCGTGACGTATAAATCGTAGAATTAAGTATTGACACGATTTCATTCCGACGAAAGCATGAATCTCGACATGTGGCTACTTTTTTTCCGTATACATAGGTCGCAGTTTTTTTAAATCAATAATATATATTAGCCAAGTCAATTCCTGAACTTTAATTACATCCCAGGTGAACTAGAACCACAGAAGGAATAATAGTACCACCGTACAGAAAGGAAACTTCCTACAAAACCAAAGTTTGACAGTGGTTCAGGGACGAAGCATGCTGTCCCTTTCTAATATATGGCACTATCCCTTTCAGCTATTTAGGGTTTTCAAAATTAAAGTCATTATCTTATATGTGGTCGTGCACGCAAAGGGACGTCAAATTGTGTCAACCCTAATAATTGCTCGGAGCAACACTGAGCCGAACGCAGCCGAGAATGTCCGAAAGGAGGAGTTTCGCACCCCTGCTAGAACTTGGCACCCATCCATAAAGATCTCATTTCCTTTGCAGGCAAAGTCAACAAACTTGGCACTCATTTCACATTTATGTTTTTGATGGGATATTGTTTACTTCGAGAATGAGTCACATTTTTTATTATGATTTAGAAATTGCTTGCAATCGAGTCGATATTTAGTTCAAAATTAGCACTGGTACCTTATTGCTCCCGAAAAACCGGTATATGTTAGTGATTGGTATTAGTGGTATTACATAGTCAAATGATATAAAATACGATAGCGATTCCGTTTACATAGCAGTTGCAGTGCTAAATACAGCCGGGGTGGCAATAAATATGCAAATCGCCTTCAGACTTGGACCGAGCGGTAAAAACAAGGTGCTAATGCAGTATGCAGTCGCCAGTTCTGCTCTTCGTGGTTTCCCCATTTTCGTCAAAAGATTTTAATTTTTCTATAGGTAATTGGCCATAATGCAGTTCGTGAAAATGTAGCATAGTTGTTAGAAATACATATGCAAATCGCCTTAGGCTTGATCCGAATTGCAAAATTGAATTAAGCAGCGTGCTTCGGGAAGATTTTCTTCTTGTCTACCATCACAGCTTATGGACTGTGTTGGCGGAAAGGGGCCAGTATTTATTCCTATACGCAAATCTTTTTAGGTATACAAAACTATTTGTAAAATATCAGCGAAGAGAATAGATAGGATAGAGGGTTACTGTCATAGTAAATTTTGTAGTCACAGTAAATTTACTGCCATCTATCGACACACGATTAAAACTAAAAATGAAAATGTGTAAAAAATATACATACATATTAGATGATTTATTTCAAGAAAGATATATATATATATATATATAATATTATATATACATATATAGAACAGAATATATTTTATTTGTAGTAATACATCGTCATATTCAAAAATTATTTATATATGAATAAATGTTTTTTTTTATTTGTATTTATTATTTTTATATGATTTTGACCCATGTTCTTTCACTGATATGTGTTAAAATTGTTGTATCTCAAACGACACCGTCAACGCCAATAGAATAGGCCAAATATAGTAGCGCCATCTATCCGAGAATCAATCATTCTTGTTTATTTTCTTTCTTCATCTTTGGAGTTGTAAAAGTTCATAGGCTGCGGTGACCATGTGGGCCGTACCCACCTGAACATGTTACTTTTAAATTGTTAGAAGTAAATATGCAAATCGCCTGCAAACTCCATTCGAGTGGTAAAAACAAGGCTAATGCATGCAGTCGCCCATTATGTTCTTCTATGGTTTCCCTAATCTGTGTTTGGAATTGTTTTTCAGCTAGTTTACATACCTACATATTGTTACATTTGATTTTTTACATCAGAAATTTTAGATTTCGTAGGTATATTCTGCCTCTGCACACATAACAGCCGTAAAGGTTACCTTCTTAAGTAATTGATAGATACAGCGGCGACATCAACGCCACCGCAGTAATGTCACAACAGTACTGCAGCTGCAGTCGTCATCCGAATGTCACCCGAAAACTCATTCATTATTTATCGTATTCTTGCGTTAAGGGGCCCACTGACTATCAGTCCGCCGGACGATATCGGCCTGTCAGTTAGAACAAAAATTTGACAGTTCCGAACAACTGACAGGCCGATATCGTCCGGCGGACTGTTAGGTCTGTTAGTCAGTGGGCCCCTTTACACCCAAGCTCAAACTGATTTCCTATATACCCAGTTATTACAGCATTTCTACCAAACGTTGTGTCAAACTGTCAAATAGCGTAACGTAACATAGTCTCTTGCTATACCGTAATCCAGCAAGGGATTCCTATAGGCGGTGAAATCATGTTCCTAGGTGCTCTCCCTTTAGGATACTAACTTTAAATGGCTAGCAATACATACCTTTGACTACAAAGACGCCTAAGCCTTTCAAGGAATACATATAACCGGGTGGCCTAGAGGTAATGGCGTTAGCCGCGTATGCTGACGACGCCGGTTCGATTCCTGCTTCAGCCACAAGAGGACTTGGTTACTTTATCTTTAGTAGGTATATATGATAACATATACTATCACAAATAAATACATCGATATAAATAGATGTCAATCTATTTTCAGTTTATACACGTAAACCAGTGTCTTTACCAATTAGTTGCAACAAGTTCGAGGGCACATTTATTGAGACTCACGGCGCGATTCGGGAAATGAATTAGAGATTCGCTAGATATGAAATAGTAAAGATATGTGACGTCCCACGGGTAAAGGTACCTTATGGCGGTTGGCGCTTACGCTATTGTTAACGCCGCTCCAATTAATATTGGATGGTGCTTACGTCGCATATCGCCGTAATAATTTTCGGCGTTATGCGACGAAAGCGCCAGCCGCCAAAAGGTACCTTTTGCCGTGGGACGTCACATATTTTTACTATTTCATAATCTAGTGAATCTCTAATTCATTTCCCGAATCGCGCCGTCACTTAAACGACCTCGAAAACCATCTATGTCTACCAAACTTCCCTGATTTTCACGAGCGAGGATTTCTTATTATTAGTGCGCAACATTACCATAAATCGTCCCGTCTGCGGCGGACGTTACGGCCACCATTGTGCCGACAGATAATTAGCCTATTATATGACCAGCCGTAGGGAATTGAGAGGAGTTTTATAACTTCTATAAGGATAGGCCCCGATAGCGCCAATGAATATACTATTCACTATACCATGATTTTAAAATAATTTTGCACTCGGTTTAGAGTCTCGATTATTATATTACTAGAAAAAATCGGCAATTGGATTTTACTTTTAAAATTGGTTTCACTTTAACACGGTTCTATAACACAGGAAACTTAAGTATAATATTAACTATGGAATGACAAGTTACAAGTGAAACTAAGTTTAATCAGTAATTCCCTTGTCGCGTATGTTTGACATCATTTATCATTCCGTAAGTTATGTCGTTAATATTCAGACGCAATCGCTGATACCGCCTGAGATTTTGTTAAGTTTGCACCCTTTGGTTTTGTCTGTCACTATGCTATTTGTAGTCGCAGGAACTATGCATTGTTAATACATAGTTCTAGTTTATATTAAGTCGAAGGGAAATCTCGTTCAAACTTGACTTAGGGCGGATAAGCAGTGGCGCGTTTTACTTTTATCTGTTTTAACTACGTTTTAAGGTAAACCACCAATACCATCATGTACGTATGATGTATATATGTACTAGTATTTATATCTAGTATACCCACATCACTGTATGACTCATAAAAGATACCCTAGTACTTATCGTAATAATACCCCCTAGTACTTACCTATATAGTATTGTAGTAGTAGTAATTTGATTGGATAAAATTACTTACCTTGATTGAAAAGAGACAATTAAATACTAAATTAAATTCAAGAAAATTATAGTTAGTTACTTAGATGGACATAGGATAATTGTAATTAATTTTCATTCAGAATTTTGATGTGTGATATGTATATTTTGAATTATCGAATTTAAACTATTGTGAGAAATCACGGGTTTTTAGTCACTCGCGCGACATGTTTCAGAGAGATATTTTGAATTATATTTGAAAAAAAAAGATGAAGATACTAAAGGAAACATTACATGTTACTGGTGGCCGAGGCTGAATTTGAACTAGGATCTTCAGTCAGACAAGGCCTTTATTATTTTCTCTGGTATATATATGACATCTATTTAAGAATTCTGTGAAGTTTAGTTTCTCCATCTATAGTTAAATATAATTTTTTCATTCCCATTTTTATATCGACCTGCCTTTGAATCGATGCAATCGCGGCACATTACACTCAGTCTGCATGATAAACTACATGCTAGTCCATTTTTATTGTTATCGACAGGAAAACGATACTGTATTCTGGCAAGTTCTCTGCTAACAAACTATTTGCTTTATTAATTATTTCTTCCGTACGGCGCATCTTTCCTACCTAATATTATTTGGCTTGATTGCTGTTTGCTATCGAGGGTACTGGATGATTAAATGGCATCAGGAGATCTATCGTGAAAGATGATAACAAAAGAATTGATGCTCAATAAGCATAAAAATAATTAAATAGTTATTACTGAGCATTGAGAACCACACGAACCAGCGGTCAAAGAGCCGCTCTCATACAATTACGCTCTCATTTTAAAACGACATACTTGAATTACTTACATAAAGTTTGGCACGAATATTTACGTAACGTATATCCTATGTCTGGTTCTAGTTGTCGTTGCTAGAAATTGTAATGCGAAGAAATAAGTTTTAAATACAAAACTTCATCCCGCTCTACTTTCTTTGTTTAACAAATTTTAGCGACAAAGCATTGCTTAGTTTGGGGCTAGATTGATCTTTGTAAGATTGTCCCCAAATATTTATTCACATTATGTTTATAATTTATACTACTGGCTTAATTTATACGTGACTTTGTCAGTGTAGAAATGGAACTGTCGAAGTCCTGAACAATTGTCTTGCAACAATGCTGCACTGCAGTGCTGTTGTAATGTAACCTTTACTGACCATTCTTAATTCGTATCTCAACATGACAAGCTCCTTTGATGAGTACGTCTGCGTGTCTGTTTGTACAGTAAACAAAAAAAAAATTGCTCAGCGGACGGACAAATGGCGGACTTACCTTGACTTAAAGATTACCTCAAAAACTTTATTAAGAGAATAAAAGCAGTGCACTCTGCTGCCGATTGTACCTGCAAAAAAGTCCGGGTGAACAAACACAAGCAGTCATTACTGATCGCAGGGGCTGGCAAGTGGTCTATTGTTGCACAACCCCTCTCTAGGGACCCTAGGGTTCAACCCTAGCATGTAGTGCGTTCGTTAACGATTGGCTTATGAAACGAATACATTTATTGCTGGATCTTTTTTTATAAATCCTTCCGATTTATCTATTGTATTGTAAAGTTTTGAGGTTACTTGAAACATCCGATGTTTACGGCAAACGTCAAATGTCAAGCAACAAACGTAAAGGAAGCAATTGCCATGTGTTGCCTGTTGGAGCTCAGTGGCGCCCTCAATAATTTTCTAAATATTTCTTTGTCGGTCTGTAAGCATGGTATTTAATAAAGAGGAGGATTTTAATAGATAAGGTAGACTTCCGAATTCGTCACTGTCCAGTACATGTCATCTTAAGTCAGGGATCGTTACCGGTATAAGTTAAAATCAAAATATCACGTATAATTTGAAATATTTATTTTATATCGAGAATGGTATTTAGGTAAGGACAATGAGTTATCAGATTACCCAAATGAAATGAAAAATATACATAAACAACCGAGATACCGAAATTGAATACCGGTTTATTTCTATGAAACCCAAAGTACGATTCCCACCGAACGCGCATTTCACATTTGTACGGTCGCAAGCCGGTCGGTCGACTTCTCACGGACGCGGACGGCTCCGGTCGCTTCTGCCATACATAATTATGTATCCATCGCTTCTGTGCATAATGTATAGGCGCATTGAAGATGCGCTCCGGCGCGGCCCGACTCCAGCCGATCGGTCGGTGGGAATCGTAAATTAATGTACTTATAAGTCACTATCAATACAGAGGTCACAGTAGGTTATCTATTGGGCATTAGCATGACGTCGAGTTTTCCCTAAAGAGTGTAAAAAAGCTTGCAGGAGCCATTAATCAACATCGCGACTGCAGCTAAACTAACATTTGGTAATTTTAATCAGGCCCGTTTCATTTGATGTAGGGGTAGATTTTATTCGCTCATTCGTCCCCTTTCATTCCTCATTTTACGATTAATTACAGCATCAAGTCAAGACTTACCGTCGTCAAACTTTTTACCTACTAAGGATTATCATTTCACTAATTTCTAAATACAAGCAAAATACAATTAAGTAAGAGCATTGAAAACGGGTTACTTTCGTACATAAAAGTTTTATTTAAGTACTTATTTAAATATGTATATCATTTTGTATTGTCATACTTACAATGAAAATTTTGTATAGTTTTTTGTTTTGTATTTTACATTATTATTAAATATTATTGTACGTTCTGTAAGTTTGTCTAATTAGAATTTTCTACTCATTGAGTCTAAGGTTAGCTAGAAGAGATCCCTAATAGGGATAAGTTCGCCTTCGTACCTAAATTTATGTGAATTTCATGTGAACCTTTTTTTATACAATAAAGTGATCTACTACTACTACTAAGTACTACATTAGGTACATGATGTATAAGTAGGTACATAAGGGCCATTTCCTTTAAAGTTGTAGGTACATTTCACTTTATTTTTTAAGTAGCTTTTGCTCGCGACTTCGTCTGCGTGGAGTTGGAGTTAGTAATTTGGGTAGCTTATTTTTTATCCAATCTGCTTTTTAGCGATTCCCCATAAAAACTACCTTATGTCCTTTCCCGGGACTCAAACTATCTCTATACCAAATTTCAACTACGTCGGTTCAGCGGTTTAAGCGTGAAGAGGTCAGACAGACAGACAGACACACTTTCGCATTTATAATATTAGTATGGATAGTATGGATTTGGAATATTTGTATTTCCGTTCTTAAAATCACGGGCTTTTTCTATCCTGATAGGAGAAAAAAGTTTCCCATTGCTAGCTGAGCTAATTATAAATAAATATAAATAATTGAAAGAATAATAAAAGATTATACATGAAAAATTCAACGAAACAGTAATTTTGTAGCCAGTAAACAGTTCGTTAGAATGTAAATGAGAGCGTTAAATATCCCAATATATATTTACTGCGCACTTAAATTTACATAGCCGTAATTACCCCCAGTCTGAACACTTAGCACTTAACTACTCTTGTAGCAGCTTTGCTGAGCATTACTGAATATTTAGAGAATGTCTTTGGGTCAGACACATTTTAGAAAAAGGTCACCTCTGTAAACAATACGGTCTGTGTATATATCCCGTTTTTCCTATTTGAGTCTCAAGTACTACTAAAATTTATTCCGCCTGTAAGGGTGTAGCATAAAAAGCTTTAGATTCTTTGAACTTTGCCATATCTAAAGAAAAGACTCGAATGAGTTAAGCATACTATAAAATGTGTGGTCGTATATACATTTACTATAATTCGATAGTCAACAATAGTTATTTGTTATACAAGGGTGCAAAGTTGTATTTTACCCGCGAGTGTAGAATTGAAACATGAGAAGTAAAATACATTTGCACCCGTGTGTAACACAAAACTTTTCCCCTCACTATAGCGAGGAAAGTGCAACATCCACAGGCGTTAGATCATCTTCATCACTGGGAATCACTCATTTTTTTACGATATTATAACAGAAAACTCTGGAAGTTGTGTATTTTTACGGAGTCGATGAGAAAAGTTTTTAAGTAAAAAAATTGTTGACAATGTTGACATTTCTAACGTATGAAATGTCAACGATTGCGTTTTGAAATTGCATCGACTCAACTTGTGCGTTCAGAATTATATTTAACATTATTATAAAAAAACAAACGTTTCTTATGGAATTTTAAGGTTTATGACTTAAAATCATTAGATAAAGCTAAATTTGATATGTTTTATTAGATTCTCAAACCATTTATTTAATGATAATTAATATCGAACGAACCATTATCATGAGCGTTTTACGTTTTGTTAACTGTCAAGCTACTTAAACACGCTCCATCCAAGGTCAAATTACTTTCCCCACTAGTGGATAAAACGCGTTTTTCCCCGCTTGTTTTGAAGGTTAAAAGACAACTTTCCGAGCTAGTGAGGGGAAAAGAATTATTTTGACGCGAGCGAAGCGTCTGCCTTTCAGCGCGGGCAAAATTCCCCAGTAGCATTTATACGTCATTATGACGTCAGCGACGTCATTATGACGTAATAATGCCGTCATTAAGACGTCGCTGACGTCATTTTGCTACCTGGGTTCTATGGCCGACTGTTCTCCTGTACATGTCGCATTTCTCATTCTCGTGAAATTGGTGGTTAGGTTTGATAATTTAATATTGTTTTTTTGGGGATATATTTTTTTTTAATGATTGTGTCACTAGAACATAGAATATTTCTGTTTCTAATCGAATGCGAGGTAAGTACTTTATGTGTTTCTAGTCTACTGCTTTTTACAGGCTGGACGCAAAAATCCAACCAACGATTCCGCTGCCTTTCAGCCTAAATAAACGCTTACGATTAAACAGCTGACTGGTTTAGGTAGATGTTATTAAAAAAATTCAATTTTTTTTATTGTAGGTACACAAAAATATTTTCAGGGTTGTTAAGATTAACTTAAATTAAACACAGTTGACAAAATGTACCTGGCATAGAAAAATACAGTCAGGTTACTCTGGTTCCTACACTAGGCTTAGCCTGTCTCGTAGGTAACCCAGACTCGAATGAGTTTATACAATTAATTAACATAACTTAAAGCCTATAAGAAGAGGAAATAGAAAACAGAATTAATATCACATTTTATTAAGAAAGTTTTTATCATGGAAATCGTCTGTTAAGGGGGTAAAATGGGGATGGAATTTAGTATGAAAGTTGGCTATGGAAATAAAATTGATTGCGGACGAAGTCGCTAAGAAGAAACTAGTATTATATATAATTTATGACACCATGAAGCTGTACCTAGTGACAAACTTCAGATGAGCTTTACAACTGCTGCTTGACTTTACTCCTTGTTTCGAGCACATGCATGTCTTATGTAACCAAAAATAATAATTTCAAAGCTTTGATAAACTTACAGGCAATTTATAGCAGTCAACAAGTTATTGTAGCAAAGAAGAGACAAAGACCATCTCAGAAACTGCTGCGGAACTACAACGGAACTCCGATGCAAATGAATAACGCCACACACACGCGGGTTGTTCCGCTCTCACCCATTTAGTGTTCGCAAAAGTAATAAGAAATAAGTTTAAAAACTAAAACCCGACCACCGAGAAATCGCACTAATTTAGATATTGTCCCATTAACCCATTTAACATCACAAACGCAAAGATGAGATGATTCTTAGGTACGTTAACGATAATATTGTACATTCTGAATACGCCCTCCGCTTAATGATGATTAATGAGTTTACGCGATGAAAACACGGTAATATTGAATAATGTGACATCATACTCGATAACTTAATGAATACCCGCCATAGTGTTAATATACGGTTTAATCACATATCATTTTAAGCCAAGTAAAATGGATAAGATAAGTGTAAATGACGGACAGTATTCTAACCACCGACCTCTTAGGTTAGTTCAGCAAATTAATTTAAGGTTTTTTCATAATTATATTTAGTACAGTCAGCAGTAACTAAAGCGGGCGAGGTGTTCAAAATTTCCTTGACGCGCTCTTATTGTCTTAACAATAAAGTCGCGTCAAGATCATTTTGAACACCTCGCCCGCTTAGCAACTATTGCTGCTGACTGTATATGTTGTCTGGTAGTGGTATGTAGGGCAGTGTTAGGTAAATACATGTGCATTTCCGAAAAGTTTCCTTGTCCTTGTCAGGTCCCTTGCGTATGTCACTAACTGTTTTATACAAAAAATATACTGGTATGTACCTATATGGTGTGCAGGGTAGATAGATAGATAGAATACTCTTTATTGGTACACTCAGTAAAAACACATACAAATGAAAAGAACAATTGATTATTTATAGGCAGACAATAGCTTAGCTTTTAGGTAGTCACTAAGGAAGAGCGGTGTTCCTTAACACAAGTATTTATATACTTAAAAAGGGACACCAACCTGTATTTTGTTAAAAAAGCTTGTTACTGAATAAATCATTTTTCATTTTTTTCATTTACAATAGGCGGTCTTATCGCTAAAGAGAGTGAGAGGGTATTATGATATACAATTGAATATTGTAGCCGCCGTGCAGGTCTCGACGACTCAAATAAAAAGGCTTAGATTTGAAGTTAACTGATATAATTGTTCCAAGGTTCTTGTTACAAGGGTTTTTAACTAAAAAATGTAGAAGTGGTGGTTATGGTATGGAGGCTGTTAAAATATGATCTAGCAAAATTGAACATTAAAAAAGGTGGTTTAAATTTAGGTGCCTGTAATTGGCCGCGTTACAAATTATGTGGAGCGCTCCTATTGGTGCTTTAGAAAAAGCTTCCGTATACTAGCCAAGCCCGACGGCTGTGTTTAGCTACTGCATTAGGAATATTTTAAGATTTTATATAAATACCTAAAGGTTGCGTTCGCAACAAATATAAATAAAAATTAGACATGTTTTCGTCATTTTCTATCAAGTTTAGCCTTTAAAGGTTGTGGTTAGAGTCTGTCCTTGCAAACATAGTTTCCGGTTGTTTTTTTTTTTTAAATGTCTAAAAGTAAGAATTTAATATAGCCCCCTCTTGAAATATCACCCCATCCAGGCGATTGATTATTTTAGAACATTCCTATTTCGACCGTAGGTGCTCTTGTGTCAAATAACAGCAGGATTATGACGAATAAAGAATTTTACTACCGTTGCAATGCAGTGTAAATAAAATTCTAAAACAACCCCCATTTCACTAACAAGTTTGCAACCGCCCGGAAAACTTACCCAGCGATCTCTTGTAAATTAGTTTGAACAATGCGGTAGTTCTAGAGCTACACTTACATTAACCATTTATTCGTTAACGTATTCAAAGGACATTTTGAATTAGGTAGTGCTATTGTTTGGCTTTTTGACGTAATTTATGTGTTGGACATAGTTATTTTATGCTGTATCGTAGGTATACATAAGTTAGTGCCTTTAAATTAATTTAAAGGGTCATAAAGGGTTAACGGCCAGTTAAGAGTTCCCGGGTTACAATCCAGAACGGGTTACTATTTTTTATCAATTTCCAAGTCTGATCTAACCTACTTACACTGGTTACTCATATTTGAAAAGCATTAAAAAATCATTTCTTCCATTTATAAAACTTTGCTCTAAAATTTGTAGGTTACCGAACTAAACACATATGTATTTAAGAAAAGGTTAGTTTTTTAAGGTCTAATGTGTCCTTTAAGTCAATTATCCTTTTCCAGTTCTGGGAATATATTATTCCTGGCTTCTCTCATGTGCCGTCCATTTCGAAAAAAAAAACCTGTGGCACTGTTGAAACTTTTTACTCAAAGAATATTCAATCAGTTACAATAGAAATAGTTCTGGTTGTCTGTCTGCCACAGTAAAAACATTTGCAGCAGCGTTTGATATGAGATCAAAAAAAAACTCAATATCGAACTATCTTTGTGGGTACTTCTTCTATTTGATGTACAGAATAATTATAAAATATACAAAATGTTAAGTCTTAAAGTCCAACAAGTCCCATGCAGCAAGCAGTACCTACACCGAAGTTTTTGGGAGAGCTAATTAAATGTCGGTCAAACCTAATGCAGACGGGATAGGCTAGAGTATACTGGTAAATATAGTGCATATAATATTATTTTATGTAGGATTGAGTGAAATGGAACGTATGAATGACGTATTGTGAGTGAATAAGATAGACTAAAGACCATGTCAACAAGTATGAAAGGGATAGCATGGGTGAGGCTTTTTAGATATAAGGTGCGGGCCGCCCGCCATTGGAGGTAGGATTCAGAGAGCCGTTATGTTAATTTTGTTTGTCAACTTCTTTTAGAAAGAAAATACATTTATTAACATCATAAACATTGGACAATACTTTAATACTTAAATGTATCAAGTTCGGTTTATAAAGTGATTTTCCTTCCGCATCCACTTCCTACATTTATACTGTGTTTTCAAGAGTGTGGGCCCGCTCACAAGGCTAAACTTCTCAGCAAACTGAGGTCTACCGTTTTACGGATTACAGTTTTGCTTCAACCATACTGTGCTGCTACATAATTAATCAATGCTTATTTTAAACGTGCATATTGTACGTTATTGCAGTGGAAAAACCTCTTTTCCATTTTCAATACATCACGTCAGTCACAGATCTCTAGGGGATCTTCACACCTACCAGGGGTACCTAATGATTCTCCGAGATTTTTTTAGCAGATTATCGATTCGTATACAACGATTCGCCGAACATCGGTTCGCAGAGTGATTTATTTGTAGATGTAACTGTAGTGAAGGTGCTGGCTATGTAGGTTCAGAAGGTTTGTAGTAGAAGCGAAACACTTGTCTATGTACAAGAATTGAATAAATTTATTTACAGAATACACGGTTTATATACAAAAATGGTGGAAAGAAAGAAAGAGACATATTTACATAGAAGAGTGAAACAAGAGATAAGGAGGTACGCTGGTACATGCCGCAGGCGCGCGCGGCGCGCCTATAAAACTGAGTGGCCCGCCTTCGCGAGTCCTTTCACTCCTTTCGCTCGCCGGCCGCTGTGGAGTCAACATCGTGTCGTCGGTCCGCCGTGCCCCGCTGCGCCGCCTCGCGCCCGCTGCTTGGAAACAAGACACGACGAGTCCGACGAAGATGCTGCAGGATATTCCAACTGTCCTTCTCAGGACAATCCAAACTGCTCTTATCAGAGCAATTTCATGTTTCTCCGCCTAACCGCGGAGTATGTCAATCGCACCGTTTCTCCGCCTCAGCACACGGTGTCAATCGATGTATGTGTAGTGTGTTCCCACATAACTTTTACGCAGACTCTTGGTTCACAGTTCATACAGTTCAGTTCGCTTCTGTGTAAATTAGAAGAACTCTTAATGGAAGATTTTCATTTGGCAGAGTAATCTTTTCGGTTAAGTAATGTTTAGTCGAATAACGTCTCACATTTTATACATCGTTATTTTCGAAATAAAAACTTTTTACAAAAATAAGAAAACCGACTTCAAAAAGGATGAAATAAAATATAATCCTTTTTTAAGTATATGCGTTAAGTATATGTATAAAAAGTACCTAAATTACAAGTTACAAAGTTTAACGAGAATCGGTTGAAAATACGACCTGCAGAGAAGGACAGGAGGACAGCCAGACATACAAAAGTATTGTTCCCAAGCTGAAACGGATGTGCTTTGCTCTGGTAAAGGATAAATAAAGAGCCCTCAACCACTAGGCCATCCTCACATCTGCTGCATATGCTGGGATTTATTTTGTATTTGTGTACAAATGCTTGTTAGTAAAGTAGTTCGCAGACTTAACACAAAAACAAACTTAGTGGTTGACGTGGTGGAATTAAAGATCGTGAGTGCAGTTACTGCAGTAACGCTGCGTGGTGCACGTTAAGCTGTCTTAGTTTCAATGTAGTTTTATTAAAGCACGTCGTTTGATACTACTGGAACTCGATTGTAAATGAAAATGATAATGAAAATTGTCTTATTTCCTTATTAAGAATATACAAATTGTCATCAGTGGTTGGGACTTCCTTTTAGGTGAATGAACCTGTATCAGGATGCCCCGCTCCTTTATAACTGTAAATCTAAACATCGAAATCATAAAAATCCTTCTACGATTTTATGGCCTTGCGCAAGGGAAATTATGCCACAGACGATGCCTTAGACATATACACGCTCGAATGAATAATAAATAAAAAATGGAAATAAAATAAGTAAATTGAAGAGAATATTCTGTAGAAAAGCTACTTTTGCTTGTAGATCTATGAAGAATGACATTCATGACATTTCTGAATGGCAATCCACTCTTTAGGGCTTATGCCAGGCCAAGTGAATAAAAAACAAATTCTCGAACGTCAAATACCGAAAATAAAACATTATAATAAGGTGTAGATATTTAAGCTTTTCGCAACAGAAAAACATCACGGTTTAATTATATCAATCGTTTTTCCCAGGGTTGGAAAATTTAATAATTGTCGCTTTCCTAAAAACTAGTTAAAAAAATCTTAGGTTGAAATTGCCTAGCACACCCTGGGAATGATATAGCAAACGGGTGAACACTTATATGTATAGGAAAAATAACTTTTGTGTGAGAGAAGAAAGTACGGGCCAGGAAATAAAGGGTGAAATTCATGAAATTAGATAGTAAAGACAGTACAAATAGTAGTGGCGTTGATAGGGCAGGCTATGCAGTTTTATTGCTAGCTTTAATTCAAGCTAACGTTTGTACCGTTAACAACCGGGTGTTGCCCAAAAGTGTTGTATTGTTAGTGTTATACGACAGCCCACGTACTCTATGTTAAGGACAGGTTTTGGGGTAAGCGAGCGGTTTGTGATTAAAGTTGGTTTGACTATCAATATCAGGGGGCATACTTCAATTTACTATAACAACGAGTTACTGTCAAATTAATTGTATTTATTACTTGCATAATAACCTCTTTTGCTTAGCACGTCTATAAACTCCTCGTCAAGACCTTTTTAGTAAGCCCAACATTTGATGTGATTGTTTTTTTTTGGTGAGAACTTTCTTTAGTACCTACCTTCCGACTCAGCTCTATGCTAGTACATTATTAAATTAACGTGTCATCAAATGATGGGAGTATACAAAATTTCAGCTCAATCAGACACCGGAAAATGTTTAAAATTTATGTTAAATAAGCGAATGTCTATAATAGTTAGATAAATAAATAACAAGAAGTAAAATTAATACATTTTTGAAGTGAGGCTAAGTAAAAGAGAAATATAGTTTCAAATTAGCTAATCTAAATCGTTTAGCTAAAGCAGCTTGTAAATAAACGCTGATATGACATCTCAAAACATGCAACAATGTATTTATCCGTAGTTACACTTAACAAATACCACAGCCTTAGCCTATAGCTCGGGCCACGTACGTCGGTCGCTGGTAATTCTCGAGGGTTAGACTACAGCTGTCTAGGCTAAGGGGCTACGAGCTAAGCCACTGCATATTACCAGCTTCATTTAGTTTTACACTTTGGTTTAACGATTTTTTTTGCTATAACCTACGAGCTAATACTCGTAGGTTATAGCAAAGATAACTCCGTAATATAATAAATAAAGTCTAATGAAAAAACGTGCCTCGGAAAAATCAAGAAAAAATTATGCTCGAGTAGATGGCGACACCGTTTGATATTCAACAATTTTAACACATATCAGTGAAATAAGTCAGTCACATATCAGGGTCAAAGTCACATGGTGTCCTAAAAAAACATATTATAACAAACATATACATTTTTTAAATTTTTATTCATTTTCATTTTTAGTTTTAATCCCGTGTCGAAAAATGGCAGTATTTTACTGTGACTACAAAATTTACTATGACAATGACCCTCTATACACTCTATTCTCTTTGATAATAGCTAGGTAGGTAAGTTTGTGGCCGGACGTTTTGCAAAAAAATATCGTTTGTATTGGGATCCATTATGATTGCTCGAATCCAATAAATATAAATTAAAGTCAAACTTAGACATTTATTCTTTATTTTTTGTACTACAAAAATTTATTAAGTATGTTGTTAACATCTTTACTTTTTATTAAGTAACTAGGTGAGAAACAACTCTTTTGGCATTTTTTTTCTAAATACACAGACGATTAAGTGTCAAAAAGGCTTGAACTCTGGTTGTTTTGGTTGTTTCAGCAGAGACGCTATTCTTTTACGCCTAATCGCGTAAAAGTCATCTATTCGCGTCTCTGCAAACATGCCCGCAGGGCTAAAGTGCTTCGGCAGTTTCAACAGCATCCTCAGGATGTTGTTGTACTCAACTTTCAGCGTGTTATAGGCCCTTTTTTGTGTAAATGTTGCCCACAGACTGCACGTGTATATTACATTAGTGACATTACGACATTAGTGACATTACGTACGATTTTCAATTTGCCCTTGATTTTTTAATACCAGAAACTGTCATTGGTAATATTAGTCATTTAATTGAAGCTCAGCTCTAGAAAAGTACAATTCCTAACGCTCCTCAAACTTTGAAAGCAGATTCTCAAACACAGTTAACGAGCGCTTGGCCGACATCCCTGAGCAATCCGCCCGTTTCACACCTTGCGCGAATCAATCGGCAGGCGCCTTTGTACCTTAACTAACCGAAGTGAGACCTAGGTATATTTGAACTTCAGACATTTGATTGCCGCCGCGACTGACGAGAGGCATATTATATGTATTCTCTAGAATTGTGCATATCGCTTATGTTTATCAGCTGGTATGAACATGATGCAAAGAGAGTACTTAATAACATATATATCACTGAGTTCTAAAATTAATTGTTAAATTAACGTTATACTCTACTAAGATAAAGAAAAGAATACCTGAGCATTTTCACATAAAAGTGTACCATTTATTTTATTTCGAGAATCCATCAACTTTTGGGTTATTTCTACTCAGAATCACGAGGACTATCGATTAAAAAAGAAAAAAAAATAAGTTTCACATACATTTTGTATGGACCGTAACAAACCTGACACCCAAAATTTGCATGAAAAACTGGGGACCCTTTTTTATCTTTGTCTCATTCAATAGTAGTCGTGATTCTGAGTCTACATAACTCAAAAGTTGATCGTTTTTCGAAAGAAAGTAAATGATACCATTTTTTCTGAGAACCCCTATTGTAGTTTGACGGTTAACGTTTTCGTTCGCATAACACAGAGAACAAATCAAATATCAATTAAGTAAGTTGTTTTAGTGGAATTTTCTTAACATGTCCGAATGTTGCTTGAAAGTTCTTCCTACAAATCGTAAATTGTCGGATTGCAGGAAGAGCTTTTCATCGGATTCGAATTTGATTGGCTGTCTCTGGTTCATTCCAGCCTTGCTTACTGGAATGATAAATACAACAATGATAAAAAAACAATCCACACTTTTTGTGGTATCGAGCCCTAAACAGCGCTACAATGTCCCAAATTTTCTTTTGAACATCGCCTATATTTAAGTGTATTGCAAGGGTGTGCTGTAACTAGACGAACTCGAATTACAAGGGGTATGCTATTTCATAAGGATCCCCTTTACATGTTTAGTCAAAGAACTTTAAGGGGGTTGTAAAATGATAACCCTCATTCATCCTCGTTTCTTTTATTTTTAGGCACCTATTACGAATTTCACTGAAAACTAACAGAACTTGATATACTGTACAGGAAGAAAATTTGATACGGAGAAATTTGGTATTTGTTTTCCGTCGTGCTCAATGGGGTGCTCAATCAGATGATTGACAATGTTATATTTGTGATTATCAATGTTTTAATTATTATTTATATATTTCGTTTAAGGTTAGGCTTTTTACAATATTCTTATAAAAGAAAATACAGAAATACATATAAAATATATGAAACAATAAAAAAGTATTGAAACACCAGCAACAGGATCCAAGCTGCCGGTGATCAGGATCGCAGAGATAGTCCAACCCTTTGCATCTGGCCCTTGATTCAGCCACCTAGCGAGTCAAGATTTTGGTCGTTCTTTTTTACTAATTACATAAAATTATAACAGAACACTAACACCATAATATAACGGATAGAAAATCAGGGTTGAGCCGGCATTTCCTCTCCGTACTCAATACTAATCTACCGTTTGACTCCGTACGATCGTACGAGGTTATCAAATTTGCCGAACAGCCCGCATTCACGTGCGGCGGCGGTACTATGGAAATTGTAAAATTTGTAAACACACTTTACATTCGCAATGTCAAAGTTTCTACCCGACTACTAGCACAATCGGAATAAGACAAACCTCGAAATCTCTTGGACAGTCATGAAATTTGGTATACATGTTAATTAAAGGTCCCTCTTTCATGTCCACACCATTTGACATTTGGGGATCTCGAGGAACCATAGCCAGAATATGGCTTCCTGGAAAATGTGTGCCTTCCTGGAAAAAATCACATTTTGCTCTGAATCTATGTATTCTATGAAAATACGCTTAAGGCAACATTAAAGTTTGATAAATTCTACACATAAATGTCCTACTTACCTTTGTGGAAAAATTAAATATTCTTGTAGAAAATACTTGTTGAATCAAGATTGAGTACTTATATGGGCTAATTTGAGAAAAAGCCTTCCACATGTACGTTTACATAAGCTTATTTGAATGAAATACTTCCATAATTCAGTCAAGAATAAAGAAAATGAGGATCTTCGTGGGATAAGTTTTGAATTTATTTTTGTAAAGTGAATTTATTTTTATCAACTATAAATAATGTTAAAAAAAGTAACCGCGATCTTTATATATCAATACAGCTTTCCATTAACTGTTACTTGATGGCTTGATAAACTCATTAACTGTTAACAGCTCCGTTCAGGTCAATCTGAAAGAATGCAAATAATCCCAAATTGCCCTCGTCAAGTGCAAGTACTCTTAAAATTTTTCTTTCACCTCATGTGGCTTCATGTAAGTTTATTATTTTAACTAAAACCAGACCTTACTCGTGGTACCGCACCCCGCACACAGGCATAAAGACTATAGGTCCGTCGGAGCAGGCATACAAACGGTGGAATTATGCAAACGGCATGCTGTGGCGTTTGTTTGGGCCTTCCGTACCACTATGAAATTATTTATGGACTCCACCTATATGTATGGATGGCTGTATGCTAATGGTTGTAATAAGATGTCAGTACAAAGAAACATCTGGTTAACATAAGATGCACAACGTACATTTTTTACCTCTGACGCAAAAAGAGGGAGTTAAAAAGGAACTAAAACACTGAAGGGAGTTTAACATATTGTGTATGGGTGCATGTGTAACTGTCGTCACTTTTTTTTATTTAATTCATTTTTAAAGTAAATATTTAAATTTTTACTCCTTAGGACCTCAGGAATTAATTGCTCAGATTCTCTTGGTTACCCTGTATCTTCTTTAGTGCTATTTAATGTATTCACCTATAATAAATATAATAAAATTATATATGGTTACTTAAGTAATTTAGTTCCAGGTCCTATTACAATAAGAAAGGGTAACATCCTGCAGAAAACCTATTTTGTCAAATTAGGGTTCGGTTCTTCTTTGAAACATACCTACCTAAATTGAGCACGAACGATATCCACAAAAATTTGCCCTCACTACACTACACTACACTACACTATAGTGTATGATAAGTTTACAATAGGCACTCTTACACTAACTATACAATAATGGAACTCTAAATAATGGCCCGTAAGCTTCTTACAGAACAATGGTACCTCAGACTTGCCTATAGTTAGAACTTAGGACACTGCTTCGTGAGATATTTGGCAGCCCGAATGTTATATGGTACCTAGTAACTTTGTATTCTGGAATAAGACGTTATATTACTAGGTAGCTGCTCTCGCGGCTTCGTCCACATTAGGCTCATTCTGTCATTTTTACATAAGTCGAATTACAAAAAAAAGTAACCTGTTGCCAAATGTCTCGCGCCGCGAAAAGATATCAAACAGACAGCAGGCAGGCAGGCAGGTTTGGCAGACAGACTTTCGCATTAATCATTCCTTACTTTTATAACGTTTAAATTTATATGACTCTTCCCCAAGATCATTTAAGGTAGTGCACACGCCAAGTTTAAAAAACTGACAAATCACTTCCACCCCTTTACGTCTGGTAAACGTGAAATATCACCCTACCGTTATTAAACCACAAGGAGATAAAACATTTGTTAATTCCCACTTATAATTTAAAGTGGAAATCTCCCCCATAGCTTGTTATTGCTAGGGTGCGTTATCTTATTTGGACAGAACAATATGACAAATAACGTAAGTGTGAACAAACATACAAATACAGACAATTTCACGATGAAGACTGTCAATATGACGACCGGTCTGGCCAAGTGGGTAGTGACCCTGCCTATGAAGTCGATGGTCCGGGGTTCGAATCCCGGTAAGGGCATTTATTTGTGCGATGAGCACAGATATTTGTTCCTGAGTCATGGATGTTTTCTATGTATTTAAGTATTTGCATATTATGTACATCGTTGTCTGAGTACCCACATCACAAGCCTTTTTGAGCTTACCGTGGGACTTAGTCAATTTGTGTAAGAATGTCCCTATAATATTTGTAAAAAAAATAAAAAAATAAACATTATGTTCTGTAGACAATGCCATAGCCCGTTAGTTAGCTATGTTTCAGGAGCATGTAAAAATTTGAATGTGTATATGGTGGGTGTGTTTTTCATCATTATCCTCTCATTAGGTATATTGTAGTGTTGCCCAGGTTAGGTATACTTAAATGAAAACAAATAACAGTAAGTATTTTATTGATCATAAAGCTGGGACTTATTGTTCCGTTGTTGTAATAATCGTGAGACTTTACGACTTAAGGTAAAAATAATCAAAAATTCACCAGCGATTGAGGCACAGGTCGGCTTTGTGCTTTCGAAATAATTATATTACCAGTCTTCTAACTAACTTATCTTTATAAACATGTAAATATGAGCTTACATTTGTTACAGGAAATCTGCTGGTGAATTAAGGGAAACTAAATTTGTATGATATTTTAGGAGGGTTGTTTGATGTTGTAATTATATTTACTTAACACCCACATATTATGTGGACGACAACAAGGTATTTATTTCCGCTACACACTTGCTAGTGCTTCCAGAAGTACTTACCTATCGGTTTTTAATATATATATAATTATGTAGTTAAAACTATTTAAATTTTTTGTTTATTTTAACTATTATAAAAAAAAGTGTAACAGGTACCTTCTATCTGAACTTCTGACGTGCTTTTTTGTACACTTCGAAATAACAGTGTTACAAAAACTTGGCTTTATTAACTTTATTTTTGTGTGCGTTTATAGTAGGAGTAACATAAGAATTGGTTTTTGGCAGTTGGAATTTAGATAAAAGATAAAGATAAAAGACATTTATTCGTGACGATCACAACACAAGTACGAACATGTACAGACAACAACAGCAAGAAAAGAAAAGATCATCAAGTGTGCATCACGAAATGGACCCAACTCAGCATAATGCTAGCTATAGAGCCAGCGCTGGTCTTCCGTAGGGCCCATTCGGTGATGCCACGACAGATAACACACAAAGATACATATTAAAACATTACAAAGCTACACACAAAGAATACCTAATTATATACAAACATAATAACCAAACCAAAAAGATATACATGAAGAGCACAAACAAAAATAAAAAGACAAGTATACAAGAAAAAAAAAGAAAAAAAAAGAAAAACATTCAAGAAACAAACAAACAAATCCATAGACAATTAATAATTATGAATGCGACCATACCATCTATCAAAAACCAGCTTGCAGCTGCTAGCGCCAGCGGCTACTTACCCTTATAGATTAAAGCTAAGAACTACCGTGTAACTGATAACCTTAGCCACATATATTATTTAGTAGATTGCTAACCAAGAGTGGAAATAGAAGGATATCAGCCGAGATATTTTGGGGGTGAGCTGATTGCTTTTACCCAAGTTAAACACTATACTTTTCATTTCGACTATGAGAAAAGTCAAAGACAAGAAATGTAGGTTTATTATAGGTATATTTCTTTTGGCGGCTAAGAGAATTAGGGACTGGAATTGACGCAATTCACATTTTGATCGGAAAAAAGATGCTTCACTTTCCACCCTTGGTTAACAATCTACTATTTCAGCAAATTTTACAAAGTTGCTAAAAGTGATACTAAAACAAAATGTAACAGTTCCCACTCAGGTTATTAGTACTAGGAATAAAGTGGTTGTCATTAGGAGACAAATTTAGAAGACGAAATGACTGCCTCCATCGGCGCCAACTAGACACTTAGTCTCTTAAAACTTGATTGTCTTAGATAGGATCTGCAAGGATTTCCTAAGACTCTGGATGAGGTATTAGCGGTCACACGTCACACGGAATAGGGTATTCGAGATTCGACTGTATTTAAAATAAATTATTTTACACCATGCAAGAAATAAAGCACCAGAAGATTAATAGAGAAACGTAGACAGCAGTTATTTTTAGACACAATTTCTATTTTAAAACCCGTATAAAACTATAAAGAGTAGGTATGTAATTTGATCGTGACGACACACGCTAGTGTTTCATATAAATTCCATAGTAGCACATCGTTCTGACAGTTTGAAAAAAGAAACTGCTGATTTGACTAGTAGTCAAATATCCTATACAAAGTGAGAAGTTTTTACATACAAGACTTATAATCGCTCTGTTTTCTTTGTATAACAATTTTTAGTAACGAAAACTAGCACCAGACACAGATATATGATATGACATAGATAATGTTGCCAAGTTTCATGTAATTTAAGCATGTTTTAAAATGAGACGGAATAACATTTTAGTGAATTAGTTGTTTAGAAATGTACGTAAATTGTGTCTGACTAATTAAACACATCTCTGTAAACATTCAAGGATCAGTGGAAACAAATTTCGACATCCGAACTGCAAAAAAATTTCGCACAAAAGTACTCATTTGTACCGAAAACAAAGGGTGAACTTAAACTTTTGACCGGTACTGTATATAGGTATAAGTGCCTGATACGTAAGTAAATAACTTGTGTAATTTTACAACAGGTAGATACAGGATGAGGGCCGTAGATCAATTCTCTACAGGAGCTAAGTTTAATTATCCTAATAGACCTTTTCATCTTTTACTGTAAATCTTCACTAAAGGGTTCTCAAAAGTCAATAGATTCTCATCTCTTTCGTACATCGAGTGACCTGTCATCGCGGATCATTGAAGCGAGTTGACGGAGGCTCTTAGTGGAAATTATGACGTCAGCGTAAGTTTTAAGTCACCCCGCGTTTACAGTTTGACAGGAAATTGAAAAGTTTCGAGAAGAAATTTCTTTTATGCTAAATCTTTAAAGTGTTTCCGCTAAGTTGATAATTTTCTTGGCGCAGATTGACGGATGTTGGGTTGAAAGATATAAAGGGTTCTAAGCAGCGAAGTGTTAAAGGAGGTAAAGAATTTGTAATATTTATACATAGATAGCTCTATATGTACCGTCATCGACTAAAATGTGACTTGCTCTCGGTATAGAACGCACGTAGAAATGCAAATTTTGTGTAAATTAAAAAAAATGCTACCTACCTTATGATTGCCGATCGCTGACTGTAAATATATATTAACACAGTTATCGATATCTTTTAAAGAGCGTCGCTTATTTATATAGTCACGAAAAAAAGTATACAGTCACAATAGCACTGTAAGTTCCTAAGGGAATACAGGCAGAAGCGAGAAACACGTGAGATTTATAGAAAAATAAATTGCTTTAAATTGACACATTTAGTTGACAAAATCTACAAAATTTCAGCTTATTCATTTATAAGACAACGTAGCAGCTGTTTTTAAAGCCTGTTGACACGCAATTGAGTGAATAATTCTGGAATACTTATTAACCGACATTTAAAAAAAAGAGGTTCTCAGTTCGACCCGTATGTTTATATGTATGTTTATTCGCGATTATCTCGCGTTTGGCTGAACGGATTTTGATGCGGTTTTCAGAAAAGTGTTTGTTACATTTTGGAGAAGGTTTTAGTATACATTGAGCCGAGCTGATGCTGAACCCTGGCTGTACCTAGTGGAACTCAGGTTTGGTGCAACATAGGCACACGCTGTTTTGGTCTTCCGACACGTCTTTATGTGCACTTGGGAGAGCAGTACCCAAGATAGAGCTGATGCTGAACCCTAGCTGTACCATTATTTTGTGCTTTTCAGTGGGTTGGTTTTTTGAAGGCGGTTCCCTTTTTAACCGACTTCATTTTCATAGAAGGAGGAGGTTCTGTATTCGGTTGTGGCTATTTTTTTTTATTTTTTTTTATGTATGTTCACCGATTACTCCGAGACCCGTGGTCCGATTTGAGTAATTATTTTTTTGTTCGAAAGGAGCTACTTCCAAGTTGGTCCCATATTAATCTGGTTCTGATCTGATGATGGGATCCCTGAGGAATTAAGGGAACTCTTCAATTTTTAAAGGCACATGTATGGTGATTTGGGTGTTTTCATAAGCAACTTGAGCATTTTCTCTCGAAAACGACCAATTTGATGAAGTGGGCCTGATGATGATGATTGTTTTGATGATAGTGATGATGATTTTTTTAATGTAGGATGTTCAGCGATTACTTCGACACCCGTGGTCCGACTTGAACAATTCTTTTTTTGTTTGATAGGAACTACCTCCAAGGTGGTCCCACATTAATCTGGTGCTGTTCTGATGATGGGATCCATGAGGAATTGAGGGAACTCCTCAATTTTTGAAGGCACATGTATGGTGATTTGGGTGTTTTCTTAAGCAACTCGAGCATTTTCTCTCGAAAACCACCAATTTGATAAAGTGGAGCTGATGATGATGATTGTTTTGATGATAATGATTTCAGCGATTACTCCGGCACCCATGATCCGATTTGAGTAATTCTTTTTCTGTTTGAAAGAAGTTACATCCAAGGTGTTTTCGTAACATTTTTTGTTTTGATCTGATGATGGAATCCGTGAGGAATTGAGGGAACTCCTCAATTTTTAAAGGCATGTGTATGGTGATTTCGGTGTTTTCTAAAGTAACTCAAGCATTTCCTCCCGAAAACCACCAATTTGATGTAGTGCAACTGTAGCCTAACCACGAGTTTGACACTAAATATTCGCTAGCGTCTTCGTAACTTTTTACACTAATATTCCAGTACGAGCGAGATGCATAAACAGTAAGTTACGCACACGATAGCGAATATATCAATGTCAATCTCGTGGTAAGGCTACTGATGATGAAGACTACGGACGAAATGTGGAACTTCCCTCGTATGTGTATTATGATTTTTGATGTAGGTAGTGTTGGAAACAACCAAAGAGACTGAGAAGTGAGGGGTAGGTGTGAGAGGTGAAGGTAGCGGGTATTAGTATTTGGGGGGTTTGGGGGTTGAGGGGAGGTGAGTTGATGGGTCGGGGACTGAGGGGTTGGGAGTTAAGGGATTGTGGGTTAGGGTTAGGAGTTAAGGGGTCTGGGGTTGGTGGTTTAGGGTCGAGGGGTTCAGTGATCAGGGGTTGATGTGCTGTGAGGTTGAGTGATCGGGGGGTTTGAGGGATTGGGACAGTGGCGGGGCGGAGAATAGATTTAGTGACAGGAATGATTTCCCAGACGGACTCGGGGAAAATTCTGATTATTTAATAAAGTTTACGAATTTAGAGTTCAACATGATTATGTTTTTCATTCATGCGTCACGCTCTTAACAATGTCAAAACTAAAAATGGAAAAATAAAAACTTTTATAAAAAAAAAGATAAACCGACTTCAAAAAGGATGAAATAAAATATGATCCTTTTTAGGGTTCCGTGTTTAAGTATATGCGTTACCAACTGATATGTTTGAAGTCGGTGCCAAGCCAAGTAGTAACAATAACTGTCAAAAATAATGAGCTTTATGTATATAAATCCCATTACAGCTGTACAAATATTATAAACGTGAAAGTAATTCTGTCTGCCTGTTTGTTACCTTTTCATGGCTAAATAACTGAACCGCTTTAGCTGAAATTTGGCATGAAGGTTCCTTGAATTGTTTTATATTTTGAAATGTAGTCCTCTGGATAAGCGACAGAAAATAACTCAGTCCCAATCCCACACTTGCGTGCTATGGACTGTTCAAGAATTAGTAAGAAATGCTCTTTAAAAAATACGATGACAAATAAACGCATTAGATTTACACTTTATTTAAGATTTACACTAATGTGCCGACAAGCATGGTACGAACTGCGCCAAGAAGGTTCAACCGTGTGTTCTGTTCTGAGGTGTGTGTTCTTAAATACCTACAGAAAGTTCGTTTATTGTCGTCGTGTAACGCTGCGTCTTACATAGGCGAACAGTCGCGAACGCGAAGCGAAGCGACACGGCGCGGTGCGGCCGGCCCAAGGCGTTCGCGTTCGCAAAGAGATCGCCCACGTAGGACACTTCTATAGGTATCAAAGGATTAATTACGGCGCCGTGCCGCGCCGCTTAGCATTCGCGTGTTGTTCGCCTACGTAGTACGCTGCGTTAGGCAATCCAACGTACATACTTATATAGCCGCAGCCTTTATCGAATTGCACCAAAATCACTATGAATATATGGTTCAAAATTTGGCTTGGCACCGACTTCAAACATATCAGTTGGTAACGCATATACTTAAACACGGAACCCTAAAAAGGATCATATTTTATTTCATCCTTTTTGAAGTCGGTTTATCTTTTTTTTTATAAAAGTTTTTATTTATTTTGAATATAAGCAGCTAATATGCTACACTGTCTACACGGTAGATATACTACATAGATATATATATATCTATTTTTATATAATACCACCTATTTACATTTTCGAACAATGCAAACTTGTCAACAAACAGGTGTGAATATTTCTACTTCCTGCTAAAATTTTGTACAATATTCAATTATTCACCCTTTTACTTAGTTTATTTACACAATCTCAAAAGGTCTTACCTCTCTTACAATTTCCATTTACAATCACTATTTGTGAACGGAAAAATGGTCCATAAATATGTATGTTTTCAGTTACAGGTAAAGTGACAAAAACTTTCATGTAGTGTTTATGCTATTGACATAAGGTTTAATTTTACGTGGTTCATCGGGAAAGTAAATTTTTACCTGTAGGTACTGTACGTTCTTTGATGCGCTGTACAGCAAATGGCGTGTATTTCGAATTCGTCAGTGAAGGGTTATATTTAGTTTTATAAGTTTTCTGACAAATGTTTGATTCAGTAGTAGCTTTGTTACTCTTATGTGCTGAGAATATACATACATATACATACAATCCTGTTTTATTGAAATTACTGCAATAAAATAAAATGAGGTTTCATAAAGGAACTTGTTGGTATTTTCCGAAGCTACTATGACGATGACAGGAACGAAACAGTTTGACTTAAGTAGAGTAGGTACCGATCAATAAGGATACACTAAGATAGGAATTTCCGTGATAAATTGCGTTACAGTCGTTGCCGCATTGCTGCCGCGTTTAGGACGTTTAAGTCATTACTCGTATTTTATCATCAAGGAGATTGACAGCGACAACATCGTCCGTATGGACGCCGTACCTAACGCAGCGCTGCGTACTGCGTAGGCGAACAACACGCGAACGCGAAGCGGCGCGGCGCGGCGCGTGGTGAATCAATCCTTTGATACCTATAGAAGTGTCCTACGTGGGCGATCTCGTTGCGAATGCGAAGGCCGTGGGCCCGCCGCGTTGCTTCGCTTCGCGTTCGCGAGTTGTTCACTTACGTACAAGACGCAGCGTAACACTGCTGCGCAGTAGCCATCAGAATTTAACCTTTAGTATTGACAGAGAATTAAGAAAAGAAGACATGTGCTCACTCCATACATCAGTTTTGTTACCAAAGCGACTTTTATTTTCGTAGTCTACATCTAGCGTCAAATAGCGGAACTATCAGTACTGCTACTTGACAATAGATTTCGCGGCGAAGGGAAAGTCTAATGCTGTACGATTTTCAGCTAATATTATAACCGGATTAACCGGAACTCTATTTTCGACTCGTTTTATAATATTAGTTAGGTATGAATTGTTGAGCAATACACTTTTCGTCAGTCGCGACACATGTGACATCTAGTGTCGAGTAGCAGTACTGATAGTTCCGCTACTTGACGCTAGATGTAGACTACGAAAATAATAGTCGTTTTGGTAACAAAACTAATGTATGGAGTGAGCACTCTATGTCTTCTTAATTCTCTTTGTTATTAATACATTTGTTAGGTCGCAACGTTCTCGAAGTATAAAATTCTTTATAATGAATTTTATGTCTAAAATCAAACATTCTTATGTTAAGAACTCCTAATAATTTTTAAAGTAAGTCGGTCAATGCCACTGGGACAGTGCGACTGGGACAGCAGTATAATTATGCGCTTGCGATAGAGATAGGAAATGGCAGGACGATTAACGAAATTCTTCGCGCTTAGCGTCCTTACTTTAGTTGTGAACGTTGTCACCCAATACTGCACAAATTTAGTTTTAGTCTACGTCAAGATTGTGAGGTTTTTACCGAAACAGAAAAGACAAATCATAGTCTTAAACCTCTGTTAAATCCAAGTATAAAAATAACTCATAGCCTCTGTCGAGAAAAAAAAGGCAAATTGCTTGCTATTAAGCTCATATCAACCCATATCAACCAAAACTTAATCCTCTGAAACTAAATTAAACTATACTTTCAACGTGTTAAATTAAATTTAAATACTAAGCAGGTGGCACGTTTAGCTCGTTTCCCGCGGGTCTTACCGTGGAGTGGCCTTAAGATGGTAGACTTGCAGGTATTCCCACTGCCTATTTAGCACTTGCTTCATTCGAACCAGTATAGAGGTGATTTTGTTATGTCTGACCTCACTGAGGGATGAATATGTAGAACATGGGGTCCCTTTGTTTGACATAATTATTGAAAGTCATAATGTAATGATTGTCATAATATCATTAGCCATAATTCTGAAACTGTTAACTTTTCAGGATTTTCCTCGGGTTATCCTATAGATAGGTTAGGTTAGGTTAGGTTTGTTTTATGGCAATCCTTAAAAGTTACGCGTTTCTGAGAAAAAACAAATTATGACCGATAATAAGACAATCATTACATAATGACTTTCAATAATTATGTCAAACAATAGAGACCCCATGGACATACTAAACAACTTTTACTATGGAGCCAATCCCGAATTGGAGAATATAAATCTGCTATTCCATAGAAAACAAATAATCATTCGTCGTACAAATTTTAAGGTTGGTTATATATGCAAAATAGGGTCATAACATATGGTTAGTTATATATTACAACTATTTTAAGTAAAACTATATTAAAATGTTCACACCATTCAACACTGGCCTCACAGTCCTATTCTATGTCTTGCACAGACATACGAGTATGACATGTATCATTATTTTTGTATGTGGGTATACTGGTATAGTGTTGAACATTGTAATTTTAACCTATGTATTTTTCCTCAGTCTCCCGTTGACTACGAACGTGTACGTCGGTATGTAGTTTAAATACGCGATATAATCCGTTTACATACATAGCTTTATTTCATGACAACTATCGCGGTAACCGAAGGTAATATGAAAATCACGCTGTTTAGCCGATAGGTTCTCATTTGCATTATGTCGCTCGGCTTTGTTATGCTTGTAGCGCAGCATATTGTATTTTGCTTTAATTTTAATGAACGAACTAAGCATGCCCAAAACTCGCCAATTAATCGTATGTTGAAACTATATAATAATAAATTTAGCAGTATTGACATGTTTGACTGTACAAAAGTTGCACAAAAAGATCGTGTTCGATTATTTCTTTGGAAAACGTATTCTCCTTAAAAAAAACACACACATACACTCACACACATACACTAACTCACACACACACACACAGACATACACGCGCGCGCGCGCCCATACACATGCACACTGCACACACACACACACACACACACACACACACACACACACACACACACACACACACACAGACAGACAGACAGACAGAGAGAGAGAGAGAGAGACAGACAGACAGACAGACAGACAGAGAGAGAGAGAGAGAGAGAGAGAGAGAGAGAGAGAGAGAGAGAGAGAGAGAGAGAGAGACGCACGCACGCACGCACGCACACATGCACACACGCATGCTCGCACACACTTATAACAGTGATCACGCATGCGATATGTTACTATTGTTCTAAGCTTTTTTTTGTAAGTCTATCTAAATCTTTGCTTCCACCTAGTATGTGGAAATCTTTTATTGGCTTTATGTAAGCATTAAGTTTAGCATATTTTGCTTGTACATATTGCTGTTGATGCCCCAAATAAACGAAAATAAGATAATAAATAAAATTTGATTGATGGTAGGTATAATAAGCTACAGTAATCACTTACTTTACGTAATCATTTTCTAACGAATTGGTATAAAAAAGAAATCGGGCGAGGAAAAATAAGACATGGCATGATTCTTGACTCGAATATTGCTGATGTCGAAGCCACACATATTTTGGTCTGATTTTATCAAGTGTAGGCTAAGCGTCAGGAATAAAAGCAGTAGATTTGCGAGTCTTAAGCTGGATGTACATATTTACCGGTGAAAACTTGCACTTTGGAAATTGCAAAGCCTTTGGCAAGATTGTGGATAACAAAATAATAAGCGCATAGCTCAGTGTGCATAAAACTTAATAAATATCACTCGGTTTCGCAGTTTGCATGCATAATGTGAATAATAACTGGTACCTACATCCGTTTTATAAGGAAATTCTAATTTAGAACATTAAGAACCATTAAGAACATACGCAGCTATCAAAGTAACCTTCGTGCTTCGTAAAGTAAGTTGAAATTTATAGTTTGCCAATGATGTTGGCGTGTGCGAAACAGTAATATGTATTTAAGGTTAACACAAAAACTCCAAACGTATAAAAACGGCTGTATATTATTTTTCACCTCAGCAGCTCGAACAAGCCTACTTTCGTCACTACATTTTAACCTTTAATAAATATGTTCTCACTACTGAGGTGAAAAATTATATGTGTCACACGAGACTAGCAACACACAAGTTATTTTACATCTCGTGTTTTTGAGTCCCGAGAAAGCGAAAGATTCTATTATTGAATCACGAGCGAAACGAGTGATTCTATGTTAGAATCTTGAGCGTAGCGAAAATCAACACTCGCAAGAAAAACCAACTTTCCTCTCTTGTTGCACAAATAACTAATGTACATGCGAATAGCTCTTTTTTCTACTCAGTCTACCGTACCAACGCTAACAAAAGCCAATCTATCGAAACGTTAATTAAACAATTCAATTACAGCAGTCATACATTAGAACAAACGGAGCCGTGCGCGAGGAACTCCATTTTATAATTGATTGGCTGCGGCCGATTCGCCATTTGTATTGGACCTACACATTTGTGTCTCTGTGTGAGGGTTTGTTTCACACTGCACCTCGTTAGTATACCTATAAATCCCCATTTAGATCAACAACTTGCATGCAATGTTAAATACATTGATAACTACATTGTTTTTTGTTGTTTGTAACTTCCTAATGTAGATATCATTGGGTAAAATGTTCATGTAAAACCGACTCGGTGCGTCCCAAGATACAGGCCCAGCCTAGTTTGGGACACACAGGACAACATTTGTGCAACTTATACCATGAAATGAAAATGAAAAATTGATTATTTTTGGTTACAACATTTCACAATTTACAATTTAGTTATGCTTGGAATCTCCTTGTAAGTATTGTAAATACTTGTGAAAGAAGACCCCGCTACTAACTATTAAGGGTTTCTTGTTTGTAACTTCCTAATGTTTCTGTTAAAGTAATAAATTATTCTTATTCTTATAGGTATACAATGAATTCAGTCGAGCGACGAGATATACCGTAATGTAACGAATGTTGCATGCAAGTTCTTGATCCGCCTTTAAATGGGACTTTAGATATGCCTGGATCACACTAGTACAGTGGTGAGACAAAAAAATTCACTCGGCCGTGAGAGTAAATTGGCCGACTGACAGTTTAGACGCATTTTTGAATTTTGGGCGAGCCAGTCAGTTTGTTTAATAATGCTTCACTTACCTAATGACGAATCACAAAAAAATCTTTTCAATTACATGGCTTCTTATACCACCTCTTTAGTATTTTTCAAATAAAACCTACCTTAACCTTAGTAACCTAAAAACATAAAAAATATTAAGATGATAGCAGAGCTGTCACCTTACCCGTGATATGTGAAAAATACTATAAAAGAAGAAGCGGGAGAAGAGAAGGGTCGTATTTGGTTTTGGACGAGACCATGGATTTCAAGGAGACCTGATCTTGTTACTACGAGTACTGTTTTTAGGATTATCTTAAATATACAAACAAATGATGGGTATAAACTTTACAGGGCAGATCGGCGAGTGGCGAGTGCGCAAGGTGAGCGCATGGTCTACACCCGGCAAGGCAGTCAGATAAGGGGTTATCCATTAATTACATCACTCGTTTAGGGGGGAGGGGGTCAAGAAAATGTGACATGTTGTGACAAGGGGGAGGGGGAGTCACAAACCTTGTGACGTCACATTAACATTTAAATTATTTTATTCGCTGTACAGTTAAATAACAAGTTTTTTGGAACGATAATCGTTTTTAATCGTTTAATTTTCTTTCCTAATCTGTTTTGGGTTATAAAATTACTAATAATCTCTTTTGTCAAAAATATTTTGATAAAATAATAATAATACTTACCAGGGGGGGAGGGGTTTGCCAAATGTGACCAAGTGTGACAAGGAGGGGGCGAGGTCAAAAAACCTCGAAATTAATGGATGAACCCTAATCAGTACGAGTAGCGCGAAGCGAAGGTGGTCATTAAGCGAGTCTTTTGCAGTCACGGTACATTCAGGTCGCGTTCGCTGCGCTTTTGCGAATCTAGGCGCATATTTGGGGCATTTTGTATGAAAAGGGACCTTATTGTCGATGGCGCTTACGCCGCACAGCGTCGCGCGTCATTGTATTTCTATCGGAGCATCGTTAATAATGGCGTAAGCGCCATCGACAATAAGGTCCCTTTTTATAGAAAATACCACATTTAAGGAACAAACATCGGAAACTCTGGAAAGGCGCTACTGCAAAGAGACCTAAGTAGCATAAACCACTCCAACCACATCTGGAAGCAACCGCAGCCCTCTCCGAAATTAATTGTAAACCCCGATTCCCATCGCAAGATATTGGAACGCATAGCTACGCCGGGCAAGTTCGGCAGGCTGCGGGCATAGTCGGCTTTTATGGTTTAATACTTGGATGACCCGATTCAAGATGACTTTGGAGTTATGGAATCTGTTTTGAAATGGTTTTGAGGAATATTAATTTATACTTAATATTTTTGCTACAAGATAGGTTTCTGCTTTTGTTAAGTCGGTATTAATGCGGTGATCAGCCACTTAGCCATCCTGGATTAAAGTTAAAGTAAAGTGTCAACTTACCTTAGGACTTGTGTATGGAATTATTAAGCCGGATTTGTAACGAAAAGAAATAAATTTCACCAAATTGATATATTTACGTAGGCGGGATGATAGACAATTGGCAGTCGCTCACTCTAGCCTGTAATCAGTTAAAGTCTGCAAGTAGTGGTGTTGGCTAAAGGGGCCCACTGACTACCAGTCCGCCGGACGATATCGGCCTTGTCAGTTGTTCGGAACTGTCAAATGTTTGTTCTAACTGACAGGCTGATATCGTCCGGCGGACTGATAATCAGTGGGCCCCTTAAGACTCGAGTCCTTTTCGAGTCCTCTCTACTTTAAGACTTGACTCAATTTTTCACTTATACAATTTAGTCGAAATAAGAGTTCTTTTCAACTTGTTAAGAAAACCGAGTCTTTCGTAGAGACTTAAGTCTTTTCCAGAGAAATCTAAATTTATTTACAAAAACATTTGAATATACATTGTCTTCGTGTAAAATTCATGGGTAAGGTACACAAATAATACAATTACGCCAATTCTTTACTGTTATTTAGATAAAACCTATAAATAAAAACTAAAGCATTCAGAGGCGCGAGTCCTTTTTACAAAAGACTCAATTAAGGACTCGACTCGTGACTTAAGATTCGAAAGTTTTTTAAGCGCTGCTGAGTGTGCTGAGTCTTGGAAAACGAGTCGAGTTATTCAAAAGACTAACACAAAAGTGGCGAAAATTTGCCGTAAAGACCAAAATGCAGTAATTAGCGCTAAAAGCGGTTAAAACAGATACTCGTACGTCCAATAAGAGTATGAATAGAAAACTGCGTCTGGAAACTGGTCCTCTCGGAACTAATCTGAGCAAGTGAAGAACTAAATTAGACTAAATGAACGATGGGGGACTAGAATTAAGTTTCGTGTAGCGCGCGGTCTCTTTTCGAGCGGGAGAAACATGAAATATTTTATTGGGTAAACAATGTGGAAGGTAACAATTACTTTAAACTCACTACGATTTGGAATTGGAAGCTGTAAGTACTTTGACTTGTTGGCCCTGTGCTAAAGTTATAAATAAAAACGGATTTATATGTTAGACAATTTTAACTCTTAAAAAACATATCATAGGTATTTTATGCATTAGGATTATAACTTGTTTCGAGGACTAAAAATATGTTTGCATAAGTAGGAATTTGTTAATTTTGTTTACTTTTCGTTTCAAATTTGTAAAATTAGCGTTCTAAATATTTGATTTCAAAAATCCTCTTCAGTTCCAGAAGCAATTGTTGTTATATTTTTGAATAAGTACATAATACATTTTGAATATGTACAGTCAACAAAGTTATTAGTTTAGTATCTCTGCATACAAAATATATGTATGCAGGTGTATTTTGCTGACTGACAATATAATGTTCACGGAATGTCACTAACATACTGAATGGTAGGCAGAATATTCTGGAAATGTATGTCGGATACACAATATTCGCCTGTCTTGCTGTCTATATAAATTATATCCAGAAATAAAAGAAGGATATGTTAGGGTTACGGGACCATCTCATAGAAACGCAAATATTTGAAACAGTAATTTAAAAAAAACTAATAATAGTATCGTAACTTTTTATACCCGCCATCATTGGAGCTCCACCCAATCCCAACCGCGAAACTAAGGCTTACACAAACGTGTTTCAGAACTTAGGTGCGCCGAGATTGATTTAAAACGAGTTGCCTCTGTCAGCCATTACTAATTTCAAGTTGCACCAACTTTGGATAGGGGCACTTGGCGTTAGCGGCCTGGACGAAATGCCGTTTTTGTTTAAGTCTAATCAGCTATTTTGGCGAAGAGGTTGTTCACTTTGAACGGTTTCAAAAGTTTTGTACTGAGAAAAGGCGTCGGCTAACAATTGTTTTAAAATAAAAAAAATGGGAAACCGCATTGTTACTGATGATTTCTCAATATAACTAGTCTCATTCAACTAGTTCGCCTTCGCTCTCACGAGGCGGTGAATTTATCTTATATCTTTTATTTAAATAAATGTGAATGATTTAATTTGGGTTCGGTTGTTTGTGCTGTCAATTCAATACGTATTATTGTTTAAAGGTATTGGCAAATATTTAGAGATAATTACTACTGCTTCTTGATAATAAGATCTAACGTTCCCACTAATGACGGTGGCATGAATACTGAATTTACAACTCTGATACTACACAATTACTCAAACGATATTTAACCCTAGATTATCGAAGTTTTAACCCTGACATATATTAAATGTAGATTCCGAGGTCTAAAGTCCATCATTTACCTTACTACCATCTCGAAAACATATATGCCGGTTTTTCTCAACAGCACTAAAACAAAACGTACAAACACATAGGGTCATTTAGCGGGTTAACTACCGTGCACTACCTTATGTAAGTGAGTTACGTATTTAACGAGCGGTAATGGAATCAATGTCGGATCGTCTTTCTGTTCGCGCACTAATTCACCTTTGTCCGTACTTTGCAGACGGCGTCATTTTGTACCATCGGTTGGGGTTGGTGCAAGTTATAAATGTGCGAATCATGGAAGTTTTTAAAGCATTCATAAGCATGAAATACACAAGCCTACATAAGTATCATTTGAGCACTGTACTCATTCAACGGTTTTCTGTGTTTTTTAGGTGTATTCCAGGTTTCCAGATGCATCCTTTGGGTCACGGTCGGTGGGTCGGTGGGTGGGTCGGTCGTTTGGGTGGGATCCTTTCTACCTCAGCGGCATTGCATTGATTTTAGTATAAGGATTTTCCATAATGTCAATATCCAGGGAGGAAAATGAGGACTACGTTTGTATGGAGAATCGATTGTCCCCTATCCTCTTAACCTAACATTTTTGTCTACCAAATGAAGCCTAAACGCTGTCGCCAGCCGCGTCCGCCGCGTCGGCAAAGTTCATCAGTCTCGTGACGGTAAGGTAACGTCGTTACAGAACTCAATCAGCGCCCATTGACGAACACGACGTAAGCCCAACTCGATTATGCGATATTATTCTCGCCTTACACGATGCAGATCGTCTTGGCGTGATAGTTAGGTTTATAAATATGATTATGATATGAAACTTGCTACAAGATTGTTCCTATATGTGATTTAAAAGCAGGAGCTGTAATATAATTGCTGAGCAAGAACAAGTAGAAGTTATAAAATAAACCGGCCAAGTGCGAGACGGACTCGTGCACGAAGGGTTACGTACCATTACGCATAAAACGGCAAAAGAATCACGTTTGTTGTATGAGAGCCCCACTTCAATATTTATTTTATTCTGATTTTAGTATTTGTTGTTATAGCGGCAAAAGAAATAGATCATCTGTGAAAACTTCAACTGTCTAGCTATGTATCACGGTTCATGAGATACAGCCTGGTGACAGACGGGCGGACAGCGGAGTCTTAGTGATAGGGTCCCGTTTTTACCTTTTGGTTACGGAACCCTAAAAACGAGTAGAGTCATAAGAGACATCATCGGAATTAAATCGTCTATTTTGCCGACCGCTCATTACTGTTTTTAAGCAACTTACATAATGACGTATGCCGCGTGCACAGGCGTGCCGTGCACACATAGAAACGCAAGTGTTTTTTGATGTATAGCGTGTCCGCCCTGTGGTGTCAGTCTCCATAAACCATTCATAAGCCGTGCGTTAACTGCAGTGCTTCTTGAATATTCCACATCCCGTGCCCAACGTAATGTCACAATATCCGCCATATTAAGTAGCTTACATTATTCAACAGGACCCTGTCGTCAGATTTGTCAACAATGTCAAGCTCGCCCTCAAAGTTTATTACACAAACCACTGTAAACTGAACCGCATCCTTCGCAGAACGGTCTATCATCACTTATTCAAAGGGACAGCAAAGAGGTTCTTTGCAACTTGGTCGCATGTGCATTTGGTATTCCGCTGGTCAATATGCAGAACCCTGAATAATTAGTGGTCTCTAACCACTAAATGGAGGGACCCGTTGTTAATGACGAGAGACAATACTTTATAGTTTGACAGGTATTAAAACAAGGGGATTCTTGATTTCAAAATAACGAGGGAGATTTTAGAGGTGAACCAGATAATACTTTGTTCATGATACCATTTCCGGCTTTATGTTTATAAAATCGTATACCTAACTGACATTATTAACCCCTTTAGTGTGGGTGGGTCTTAGATCCATTCGAAAAGCGTTAATCTAACAACATTAATAAGAGAAGAGGCATATTATTGTTTCGTGGGTGTGCTGCAAAAAATATTTTATTAAGGTATATGCGAAGGAAAGTGCGGCTAAGACCTCTATGCTGGAAATTGAAATGGCTCAACGCTCTGTTTTAAAAGTGATGCTTAAAAAACCCTTTCGATTTCCATCCATAAATCTCTATGCCGAAGCAAAGGTCTTGACCGTACGTCGGTTATTTTTAATGAAAATTTCTTTATACACACATACATTCTCAAAATTGTTGCCTTGCTATAGTTCTCTAATCAAAAAACGCATCTTTAACTTACCAATTCCAGAAGTCCGTTCTGCCTTGGGGAAACGTTTCGGGGAAAGAATCCGAGTGACCACTTACAACGCTTTGCTTAAACATTGTAACCTTAAAGACTGCACCATTGTAGAAGCTAAGATAGGTATTCTTATTTAAATTTATACATTCATATGACCTTTATAAGACCTTTTATTGCAAATAAAGAAAATGTTTATGCATTTTTGACTAATTAGTCATCCCTTTTGGGGGTGAAAAGAAGGGTGGAATAAAATATATATTTGTTTAAAAATTAAGGTACTTACCCAAATTAATAATTCCACGCAGACGATATCGCGGGCAGTATCCCTATAAACCTATTATGGCAGGTGCCTGTAGCATAAAACGATGTCAATCACTTGTCGTACACGTCGATATAATATTTCAAAGGCTACCCTCACGTGAGAGTAACTCAGTTATTGGATCCCTCATCAGAGCTAATGAAAACATACATGCTCAGAATACCTTATGAGGGTTTCAGTCATAGACGTGATTGAGAATAGAATTGCAACAGACTGGTCTGAGTGGATTGTGGAGTCTGTCAATAAAATGGTGCATTTTCTATGGCATCTTTCTGCGGCATTGTATTTATATCGGAGCATCGCTAATAATGGCGTAAACGCCATCGACAATAAGGTCCCTTTTTATAGAAAATACCACAAATAACGTGGCGACGTTACATGGAATATAAAAATACCAAGTACCTACAGTAGACACTCGGTATTCAGGCGCTCGCCAATACTTAATCCGGCAATTGGCGACTCAGGTGACCCGCTCTATAATCCGAATCCGAATCACAGCTCAACCCCGGATTAGAGAGCGATTGCAATTGATATGTAGAATTTATATTCTTTATAAAGCTTTTATTTCTCATACAAATCCAATAATACGGCAGTTTCCAGGTTTTAAGGGTTTTCAGGTGTCCAATTAATAAGCGCCAAACAGGCAATATCAATTTCTGGAAATAGGCTAGATGACAAATTTTCATTAATGGTACCTATCAATCGATCAGGTTTGTTTTGAGGATCAAATGTCTATATGGGACCCATTGCATTAAAGCAATACAAAAGTCAGAAATGATAGTCAAAGTCCGACAGACGTACTTCACTCGCGAAACGCTCCTAACAAAACGATAAGTGAACGTGACATCAAGGTGAACAAGAAATTTGCGCTTTTGTCGGTGAAATATTGCGTTTATGTATCTTTTGTTTAGTAAAATGTAAGGAATTGAATGGTACCCTTACTTTTTTCCTTTTTGGAAGTTAAAAAAAAACTTTAATTTTCAAACTTTTAGGTCTTGTATTTTTGTATTATTCCCATATATTATTTTAATACCCACATTATTATGATAAATTTCTCATTTGCTATCTATTTTACTAGATTTTGTTATAACATTCAACATGTGTCATCATCCCTATTACCAATAACTACCTACATAAGCTAAGTCCTTGTTGCAGTGTGTTGTGTGCAGTTTAAAAAAAACGCGTGTGATAAATAACTACATATTGATTGAATAATGCTTAATATTATCATGACAGTTAACTGCGTTGTTATCGTTGCCGTATTGTCACGATTAGCACGTTCCATCCGTCACTCATTTTATCAAGGATATATTAACAGTGTGGGTTACATCGCATTATGGCAAATGGCAATAGGTCAAATGGAAGAAGATAATTTTATCTTGACATTTATATTTAAGACGTTTCTTGCAGCATTTCTGTGCACCAATCCACCAATACTGCCGACTGCATTGCTGCAGGAAATGTTAATTGCCCGGAGAGTTAACATTTTCTAGCAGCAAGATAACAAATCATTCAAGATCGCAGACATTTTCATCACAAGAAGAACGTTTCCATAAACATAAATGTAGTTATGTTTCTTTTTAAAAATAAAATAATGTTTCCTTTAAGTATAATGAGATAACTTAAGGTTTTAAGGCACTTTCCCTCCAGGGCCCATTAATTTTTTCCATCCTGAATATAATTTATTTTTATCGATTCTATTTTTGGAATTTTTAAGATGGCATATGGATATGGTCACTTGTATGGTCATTTGTATGGTCAGTGATCACAGTCACTCTAGTAAATTCAATATGAGTATTAATTTTAGAGAAAAGATGTACCGTGGGGAAATAATTAGGATAAAAGTTTCAAGTATCATCTTTTCTCTTAGTTTTACTGGAAGGAAAATGTCTCCTATATTATGTAAAAAAAGATAATAATAATTTCTAAGTATTTAAAGTTATTTTTTCATACGACATTCCACTTTCACTAACACTTAATAGGAATACTGTAGCATAATCCTATAGATAATACTCTTATGTTACATTAGGAGATCCTTAAGAAAACAGTATGACTACGTACAAATCTTTTCCTTACAAATGGGAAAAATCTCACCCCTTGCGAATGGTACAATAAGTAATGGGGTGTCGTGAGGGTGTAATTTCGAGAATTTTCCCCTTCATTGTAAGATGATTTTGCTTCAAGGGGACGATCGTGACTGGTAAAACTGTTAACGATCAAAGATGTTGATGGATATGGCAAACTTTATACTTTCAGTTATCAGGTATGTTTATTACTTCCAGTTATACAAGATGGTACATTTTTTTATTTGAAAATTTGTTCCTTGATCGAGAACGAATGTATATAACGGAGGTATTATAGTATAATTTTAAATATGAAGAATAATTACTTACTTTTTATCCCAGGAAATATTTCCTCAAAATCCATTTGACGACTTACACGCTGATAATATCACGGTCAGAATTTATACACAGCTTTCGATTGGATTGCGTTTTACTTAAAACTGTATAATTATACATTTTCTACATAAATATTCTCAATTCTAACCTGATCAATTTACTATACTTAACAGTGCATTAAATATAGTAATTATGAATGTAGATAGAGGTCGTGAAAATTCGTATAAAATATGAAAATCAGCGCCAGGAAAGTTGGCAAGCTAAAATTAAGTGTGCTTAAATTTCGGTAAAATACCTTCTCCAAATATCACAGCTGAATGTCCCCCCCACACGTTAAGGGGTAGGTTTAATAATACGGAAGGCTAAACTGATTTATTGTCGTCAAATTCGGAGGAAACGTTCGCACCTCTGTAAAATAATGGCAGGCATTGTTCTCTCATAAACGTAATGTTATTAGAGAGAATTTGTTTTTATGTATCTGGATTTGAGATCTACGAGGACAGAAATAGGGTTGGTTGTTGCTAGGAGTTTAAGGGACATTTTGATGAATTGTCAGTACTGATAGTGGTAAGTTCGTAAGTTTATTGACTTAATGAAGATGTAGAATATATGAAAATGAGAATTTTTTATAGGTTCGTATTGAACTAGGTGCCTTTATAGTTTTGCCATATCTGTGTGTCTGTATGTTCGTCAGCGGTTTATGAATGAAATAAATTAGGCGAAGTAAGTATATTAAGTTTGCCCCATTAAAAATAGGATCTAATATTTAACACAGGTCGGTTTTAGGATGGATAAAAATAGAATAAAAATGTTAATTATTTTTATAATTTATGTAGCTATTTAGACAAAGTTATTTATATCTTATAAAAATTCTGACAGAAACTCAATAGAGCGAACCCAGAGCTGGAATTAAGGGCCGTCAGTTGTTTAATGCTAGTATTAACTCGACGAAAATTGCCTAAAACAACTTGATATTTAGCGAAGCGAAGTTTATTTCTCTTTTCCGGTCATTGTCTTCAAACTGGAGGTTTTGCTACTTAATTATGGTAGAAAAGTTAGGAATTTGAGTACTGTGTGTGCGTACGTATTTGTCTTATTTATAATTATTAATAAACATAATCTATTTTTGACGCTTTAAACTTTAACGCTTTAAATTAAAGAAACAAATGTTCCTCTGATGAATAATTGTGATTTAACTATAGTTTGTCAAAGGACTGTCTCATTTCAAACATAGACAGAGATAATCATACTATCTTTATCTTACACTAGTACTAGCACCCAAAAAAAGGACGAGTATAGTTTTCTTGGTTCTTATTTACTGCCAATTTGGTTTGACCAACTATATAACCAAATATACATTGATTGAGTACGATGCGTAAGATCTAATACAATTTTTGTGCTTCAAATTTGACAGGTAAATGAGATGGCGCTGTACAGCTCCATACATTTTGCGGTAACTCTGACTGTCAAAAGTTGTCGTTTGAGAATTTAGTGACCACAAAACATATGGCGCAGTACAAGCGCTATCTATTTTGAATGTCAAACAAAGGGGACCGTTTTTTTCTTAGACTTTACCTCTCTGTTACAATCAATTCTCTTTGCTATAAGTATGGAAATATTATCTAATTTTCTTAATAATGACTATGGGTCCCTGATGTAAGTAACATTATAAATATAAATTAGAAAATACTTACGCTTGTCTTGTACAGCCGCCATTACAGTCTGAAATAAAATAAAAACAATTTCATCAAGCCACTAATGAATACCGTAAATATTATGCGCACAGGCGCGTTGAACTAATTGGTATTGAGCAAATTCTTGACTTTTGCATACCTATAGTATTTTTCAAACAGGAAGGGTACACTGACAGATGTCATCTCATCTCAATACAATTTAGCGAGATCTCGTGTCTTAAGGTTATACCTTAATTGTATGGAGATAATACCTGTCATCTTAACCATAGAGTTAGAAAAATACTATAGTTGACTGATTATTTAATATTTTATTTAAATAGGTACTAATTAAGAATCAATAAACTGTCCATTCTCTGTACGCATCCAATCGAAATGCTCGACCATGATTCACGAGGCTCGTATAATTCTGTATTTTCGAAACATGACAGGCCCTGATCGCCTCAACAGATCCGAAACGCTCCATAAAGCAGCTGCCAAGTTGCTGAACTTCACAATGAAATTTCTTGATAGCTTCGCTGGGCCTTTTTGAGAAGTTTCAAGAGTTTGGAGTTTGAATCTGGTTGGAAATGGCCGTTGCTTTTGTAATTACGGCTACGTTTACAATAACAATATACATGTTTTTTGGCGTGAAATGATGAGACTTAGGCCAATTCGAACTGATGTATGATACCCCTTTCAAGAACTATACATAAAGCTATAATGATTTCAACTTGAAACGGGCTCTTACGCTTCTTTGATGACACGTGAGTTGTAAAAAGGACAAAATAAATCTCTTCCTACGTATTTTCCTATTTACTCAGAAGGTAAGTAAAGACATCTGAAAGTAAAGACATCTGAAATTATTTCCTAGTAATTTTGTAAATATTTAAAACCTAAATTAATATAATTATAACTCGTGTAAGCGGAGTCCTTACACGTTTCCTTAGCCACCACCTTTAGGAAGGCGTAAAAATGTGTTGAAGTTTGCTTATACATAGGTACACTTAAAACGAGTCTCATTCCTCCAAAATTAATTATTTCTCCTCAAAGTGCGACATTTATATTTTTTCAAAGTCGATCTTTAAGTAGCTGTGTTCTTGAGCGACAATAATGTATGTACATAATTATGTATAATGAATCACCATCATCTGTGGCTTCAGTGAAAAGGGGTAAAAGTTTCGCGTAGCGCAGGTGAAAAAAAGGTATAAGTTCCTTACAATTCTTCTACCCCTTTCCTTTTCCTCCTGAGCTGCGCGAGTCTTGTATACCCTTTTTCACTAAGGCCACAGTTCGTCATCATATCAGCTAAAAGACGTTAACTTATAAAGGATCTCCATATTGACCGTTTTTTCGCTGACTTCATTTCAAGTTTTATATCAATGAACATTATTAAAGGCTTTCCTGCAGGCACCGTACATAAATAGTACATTTCGATGCTAGTGCGGAAAGTATGTCTTTACTTCACGAGTACCGAGATATCGAGAGACTCGGGACGAGTGAAGAATGACATATCCGCACGTGTATCGAACGACGTTTTTTATACAGTTGCGAAAAAATAAGAAAAGCAACAAGTAAGGAATGGAATTCGAAACTTTTATATTATTAATTCTGTGACACTGACATCATTGACATTGACATGAAGAGGTGTTTTTCTAGCTTTTATTCGACTAGAATAGATTTTGTTATTATTTTTGAACCCACTTCAATAAATGTTTTTTTTTTTTTTTTCAAATGCATGTTCTATAAGACAGAAACAATTGTAAATATTAAAACATATTATTACCTAAATATCGTTATTTACCATTATTTGTGTATCGTATATTTATAAAAACAATATCGAATGTTGTCTTTGGAAACTTAAAACATTCTTGCAGTAAGAAAATACGCCTCTTCTTTGACAGGCGTTCCGTTCCATTCAGACAACTTATTAAGAACGGTTTTTCAACATTAAAAAATAAACGTGTAATATATATATATATACTTATAATGATAAAATATGAAATATGCATATTTTTCGTATTCTTACATTAACAGTAGGTTTTTATGTTGATTACGACGTTTAAAGGAAACTAATATTAACACTCATCAATAAGTAGTCATGAATTGGAGCAAGTAAAAATTGGAAAAGTAAAAAGCACTAGTTCGCGAAAACCAACTTTCCGCACGCTAAACAGCCACGAAAAGTAGCACTTTTAGAGCAACTGTATTAAAAAATATGTTAACAATTTGATATCACCATCTCTAAATCCGTTTTATCTACATGTGGCATGTGTAAGTTATTCGATGATTCCATAGCCACCTGTAGACGGTCCTTGTTAGTCCAACAGATGTAGAGCAGGCATTGTTGCTCAATATATTCACTGCCTTAAACGGAGTCCCGTTCCGAGAGAATTACTGCACTGGTCATGAGAACTACATCCCGATTCAGATTTAACAACTTGTTACGGTTTTGATCTTAATACGATCGAATTACGACGTATAGCTCAAGCTGATTGGTGCAAGCGAAATGAAGTGAAAGTCGTGCGTGAGATGCGCGCCAATCACCAAGACGATCGTGGAGGTGAAATGACAAGCAGTTCAAAACCATAACAAATGATTACATTAGAATCGACCTCCTGATTTAAATAAAATGCGGTGTCAATACGTAAATAACCATTGGAGCTGTGTGTAGTATTTCGTTTTTATGGCTCTAAGTAAAACAATTTATAGGTACAAAAGTGAAGAGTACGTATATTTACAAAATTAGTTATAAAAAGCGCAAGTCTTATTTTATTGTAGGACTATGAGAAAATATACACGTGTTGTTTTTTTTTTTTAATTCCAAGGGTGCCTTCCTGAGCTTAAATTGAGTAGCTTTCTCAAAGAAACCGGTATTCTTATTAGGTAACTACATTTTGGAGATAATCAATGATTTATTTGTTATATGATAAGGCCCCTACGAGCGTGTACACTTGCCTTACGGCCTGTTTACATATTGAATAGTGTTTGTCTCGGACGATCGATATTCGAAATGTCATTGATATGTTTTTAATTGTTTGGTGGATTTAAATTTAATGTCCATGTTACAACAACGCTATTAATTACTTTTTAGGGAAAATAAAATTGAAAATAAACAAAAAAGTATGATAAAATTTCCATAATTCAGTAGTACCTATGACTTGACTTCTTCTGAGGTAGGTATACCTACTCGTACCTCGATGATGCAAATAATTACATTTTTGAAACTTTTACGTCTTGTTTATTTTTCTAGTTTTTTGTCTAAAGTTACGATATTGATAAAACGATATATTGTTGCATAAAATACGTCAGGTCCCTTTAATTCTGCCATTGACTGCGTAAATTAAGCTCAATTAATCCGCATGTCATTCTGGAAAGAAGGCAATCCGTACAATAAATTCCCTTTTTTATTTTTTAAATAATCCGAATGTCAAAGTAAAAAGGCGGCGATTCCATTAATCACACTGACATAGGTACAAATAACGTAGTAGTAGTTGGACGTGGAATTTTCGGTCGGCATTCGTCGTGTAAAATTCCGCGATGGCTCGGGAGCTGGAGGTACAAATAACTTGTGATTTTTACTTTGCCCTTGCAAAGCTTTAGGCGATTAGACTTGTGATTTTACTAATTAACTAAAATTGTATTTAGTTCACGATACAACAATTATTTTTCCAGGCCCAAATGTCTTCGCCGGTAATAATGCCAAAAATAGCGGCTAATTATTCGAACTTTGCGCGTGTGATGAATATTCGAACAAATGTTTCGTCTAGGGATACTTTCGTAAAAGCTTGCTATTTGTAATACACGTAAAATATTTTTCTAACTTGCTTTATATAAAATATTTAGTTAAAAATAACTAACTTTATAAAACATTCAAAACCGCATTTATTTACCAGCTGTTCAACTTAATAAATGATAAACGATGTTTTCCCGAAAGCAAAAACAGGACCAGCATTAACATTAACAGGACCAGTATTAGAGTGTGTACTTATCTAATTTCAGTCTTTGATTACCATTTTTAGTGTGTGTTTTCGCTTGCTACATTTGATATCATACTCGTATATTTGATTCCATCTCCCAGTATACAATTGCGTTCGATTAAATTCGAAAACATTTCGCCAGGCATCCACCCGCAAGTCAATTACTGTAAAATGGAAAACAATTACACGACTGTTCATTTCGTTGCGGTTGCTTAAATAAAACAAATGATCCGGTTAACAGCGTTTTTGTTTTAATTCGGAATCCTGACACTGCGCGTGACGTAAGTGTATCTCGAGTAGACTGACGGCCTATCGCGAAAATGGAAATTTCTGCCCGCCTTTCTATTGCTCCTGTACCTATATCGTCAGATGACAACCATAACTCACTAATTACCACCACAAGTTCATAGCCATAGTGAACCATATTAGTACTATTATAAGGTTGATTTTTGTTTAATATTTTTTTTAAAAATTAGTGAGATTTGGTTGTCACCTGACGATATAATAATTATATTATTATCATCATATTCGAGAGATACAGACGGAGATAACGTTCGCGGTGAAAATAAAAGCATAGGTCTTTCTTTCGTACCTTAAAATTAAAATATTTTCATTGTCAAAAATTGGTCTTTGTTTACTAGTAGATTAGGACACTGAATAAATAGGCTAAAATAAGTAATAAATAAAAATTCATTGAGATTAAAACAGCAATTGGAGTCGGACCAAGCTAACTCTAAATGTCATTTGCAATTTAAAAAGTGTGGCAATGTCATCATTAATGCCAAATTCTATACAAATTCGACGTTTATACTGACACTCCCTCACTTAGTTTTATTCAACTTGGTGCAAAGTTAGCTGAGCGGAAAACTCAGTACAAATGCGGAAGCAATTAATACGGCTCACTTTATATGGAATTGACCTATACCAGTTTCATTGAGCAGTGTAAAACGGGGCTGCTTTCAAATGCAGGGGCGACTTTGAAATTTCAATTTTTAAGCCAAAATATATTTTTATGCGAGATTTTTTACAGTAGGTAAACATCAATATATAGCAATCTTGTAGCATCTCATACCTGGGTCCTAACTCCCAGTCCTTACTCCCACGGGCTGATGCTCTGGATTCTCCAATCGGCTATAATTCCTTAACGCTTTTGCGTTCTCTTTCTGTCTGATTCTCGTCTTCCAAATTACTCCCTGAAACTTTTGATTTAAAATGTTTTACTTTCTGGCTATCATTTCTAAATTCTCCCTAAACTCCTTCTACCCTAATACGGCCCTGACCCGTCCGGTTACTTACCTTGCTGTTTTTCTAATCACTTCATGTTTTTATAATAATTTCGAAGCTAATCGACCTAAAATTCACTATAAATTTTCCTTGACATATTTGTTTCTTTGTTTTGACATTATCCGTCAAACTAATAATTTACTCTAAATTCCTTAGCATGAAGTTTAGGTCGTATAGTTTTCAAGTAGTTTGTTCTAAATTTTATCTAAAAATTGTTACTGGTGAACAAATATTTTCAAAAATAATAACAAAGTAAAGAATAATTCTAGAAAATGTTATCGCTAGCTATATAAGCGGCCCAGCGGACATCTGAATTCAGTTTGCTTCTAGTTCCCAACAAAGGAACGTCAGTTGTAAGGGTCCGTGCGGGGCCAAGCCAGGCCCCGCACCATCAAGAAACCCTCGCTCGCGCTCTTTAAAAAGTTACCTGTGTTCCTGGCGAAGTCTGGCGCTCTCTGCACGCGCCCAAGTCCGGTGGTGCTTTGCGGTTGCTCTAGCGGAGCGCCTCGTCTCCTAGGCACGCGCTATCGGCGCGCCTCGCCTCAACAGGCGCGTGCTGTCACCGCGCCTCGCCCGCTATCGGCGCGCCTCGCCTCAACAGGCGCGTGTTGTCACCGCGCCTCGCCTCTTCGAAGAGCGTGCTTATCAGCGCGCCTTACCCAGCGCGCCTTACCGTGCGCGCGCTATCAGCGCGCCTTACCCAGCGAGCCTTACCGTGCGCGTGCTACCAGCGCGCCTTACTGTGCGCGTGCTGCCAGCACGCCTCACCTTTGCGCGTGCTATCTGCGCGCCTTACCTTTGCGCGTGCTATCTGCGTGCCTTACCTTTGCGCGTGCTATCTGCGCGCCTTACTGTGCGCGTGCTACCAGCGCGCCTCACCTTGCGCGTGCTATCTGCGCGCCTTACCTTTGCGCGTGCTATCTGCGCGCCTTACTGTGCGCGTGCTACCAGCGCGCCTCACCTTGCGCGTGCTATCAGCGCGCCTATCCGTGTGCGTGCTCCTGCCTTGCGCGTGCTACTAGCGCAACTATAAACGTATTTTTATTCTTTTTGTAATTTAAACCATCTGTTAGCGTGTCATATTTAGACTATAGCCGATAAATAAAGAACCTACCCCTGTTATATCTATCCTTTCCTTTCTACCTCCTCACTCCCAGCTCCGTTACTCACTCCTCCAATATACGTGGAGGAGGGAGTAACGTGACAATCTAACTAGTTACATGAACTGTTTCAGTAGATAATGAATAATGGTAATTTTATGGCCGTTTTAAAGCTATCAAAGCAACCTCAAATTTTCTAAAGCCACCCCGTTTTACCGTAGTCATTTAGTTTTCTAACCTAACCTAATCCCTTTGCTGCCAATTTCACTTCAGACCAAGCACTCGACAACGAAGTAAGGCAAGACTGCTCTTTCTGAGCGATATATCTCCAGGGGTCAGTTAATCTTCTTCCATATTGTATGCGATTGGCGAGTAGCTGATTTTTCACTGCATTTGCATGGATGTATTTATAACGGAGCAAAGGAATACGAATGGTTTTTTCTTGAAAAGCAGCGGGTGTCGTAGTTCAGTGCGAAATTTGTTTAGTTTATTTCATTCTACGATGCTGTCTTGGGAGGAGATTTATCTTGTAACCAAAGATAGATATAATTCCGTAATAGATGGATACAGTAAGGAAAAAAACGTGCCTCAAAAATCAAGAAAATTTGATTCTCGATCAGATGGCGCCACTACCTTTGGCCTACTCTCGGACAGATGGCGTTGACGGTTTCGTTTATTATTTAACAATTTTAACGTGATCAGCTCAAGAACATGGGTCAAATACTATAAAAAGAATGAATGCAAATAAAAAAAAAACATTTATTCATACACAAATACATTTTATCGTATTTTTATACATCTTCATTTTTAGTTTTCGTGTGTGTCGATAGATGGCAGTGAATTTACTGTGGTTACAAAATTTACTATGACATTACCGCTCTATCCTATTATATCCTCTTTGCTTGTAACAAAATAGGTTGTGACAATAAGACACGTCGCAGTTCCATCAAACTATGTTATATGTATAATGCCTAACAGATTTTATAACAGATTTTGTTACCTAATTTCCTAGTAGGTGTCACTTTTCCGTATAATTAGGATATCTTTGTTGTTAGGTACAGTGAACCTGTCTCATTGACGACTCCTAGGTGCCGAGTTAAGATAACAATCATTAATAGAAAACGCTAACGGAAACTTAAATATTTTATGGAACTATTTATTGGGTAGGCACCTATAGGAGTCATTAATGAGACAAGTTCACTGTACCTAACAACAAAAAATATCCAAATTATAGGAAAAAGTGACACCTAAGCAGATGCTAAGAAAATTTACGTGACTATTCACGTGACTTTTCTTAGCATCTGCATCCCGATACATTTGTGTTTATTATTTTCGTATAGCGTTTGTGGATGTACGATCAGTACGATTACCATCTTGGGTAGGCCCCCTGTTAACAAAAAGACGCGGTGTTTTCTCTTATTTTGTCTTTGAAATATTGATGAAATATTGTACAGTTGATATAGATAGTGTCAGGGGTTCCTAATGCTTTCCTCGTACTAATTTGAGCAAATACTTATTGAGGAGAAACAAGTTTTGTTGATAGTAGGTATATAGGTCATTTATTCTAAAAGTCGACATGTTGAATAAGCTTTCATATCCTCAGTTCAGATAAATAATTTAAATACTTTTTTTACCTTATTTCCCGAGAGTATTAAAAACCTTAATATGTGTACTTTAAAGTAAGAACCATAGAGTAACTTATACTAGAGCGGTACTGTCATAGTAAATTTTGTAACTCCAGTAAATTCACTGCCATCTGTCGACACACTTTAAAACTAAAAATAAATATTTATAAAAATACGATAAAATGTATTTAAATATGGATAAATGATTTTTTTATTTGCATTAATTATTTTTATATGATTTTGACCCATGATCTTTCACTGGTATGCGTTAAAATTATAAATAACAAACGAAACAGTCAACGCCCTCTATACCAGTGTAGGCCAAAACTAGTGGCGCCATCTGATCGAGAATCAAATTTTCGTGATTCTCGAGGCACGTTTTTTCCTTAGACTGTATCCATCTATTACGGAGTTATATCTATCTTTGTAAGAACTAAAAATTACTGTTTTGAAGACAAATGAAATATGGCGAATACTTACATATATATTTGTAAATCCGTGGCATTGCCAGAGAGTATTACTATTTACGAACACAACATGGAAATTTTATAACACTGCTACTATGTGTCAAGATTTTTGATACCTTACTTCAACGGAATAACCTGATTTCATCATGAAATCTGGCACGTAATATCAAGTTAATGATACTCATATAATTCCGGCTTCTTTATTACGCTCACATGCGGTGGGTTCCCGGTTACATTCAATTTACACCCCACAGAGAATTTTACGTAACCCTAGTACAGTATACTGCCACAGCTAAAAAAGGTTATGCCGTAAAATTGTGTAGTCAGCAAGACTGTAAAAATATTAATAGATCATTTTTTTTCTATGGTTGGTATCTTTCTCAGGATTGTTACACTTGAGTTTTAAAATGTTTAATAATCATAACCCGAGGCTTTCAAGGGTTCACGCGACACTTTGAAATTGTGCCATTTAAAGGGCACTTTTAAGAGTGAAATTATTAAAGAATGTTTAGGGGTTTGGAAGAAATTAAATGAATGATGCGATACATATTTTGGTTTAGAATCTGGAATAAATTACATGCCCTATGTTTTAAAAGTATTTTTAATGTGCTGTTTAAGTCAAACATTATTCAAGTCGGCAATAAAAAAAATATTATTTCATACATTGGTAAGCAAATTAAGCGATGTGTTTAAAACATACACACAACACGCAGTAACTCAAAATATTAGCCAGAAGAGATCTCTTATAGTAATAAGTTTGCCTTTGTATCTCAATTTCTTTAAATTGTAGTGTTTAACGTTAGTTAAGTACTACTATAAAATTTCAACAAACTCTTTGCTGATTTTGCCTAAAACATTTATTTCACGAACACTTATGAGAGAAATCATCATTCTACGCAGACAAACTCGCGGGCAGAATCTAGTAAACAAAATAATATATAAATGCGCAGGCGCAGTAGCAGCCCTAACCGGCTGTAACAACCAGTTCTGCGCGGATCCCACCCAGGTCATAAAGAATGCAAAAAGTGGTCGGCGTCTAGTGGCATTATCTCGAATGAAGACATTATCCTGCGCGCGCGCATCGCGCTTAGGGATCCGCCGGTAACGATTCGAATATCGCTATTTTAAATAGGTAATATAAAGGAATATCTGGAGATAATTTTACACCGAGATAGATATAGGTATGATACTACTATGGGTAATTGGATATGGCCTCTCTTCGACTACACCATTTGTCCCGGTTCTCAACTAATTTCGTCCAGAAGTGACCCGCAACGCAATCTTCCGAATGTTCTCCACCCAACGAGCCAATGGACGCCAGGCACTGCTTTCGTATATAAGTACATAAATATGTCGCAGACCGTCTATTATGGATTTATGACGGCTGCGTTTGATGGAATGTCAAGTATTGAAGTTGTCTATGCTTGAGTGTGTTTGGCTGCGATACAGTGACTGTTATTTGAATGACCCGAACAGCTGCTTGAATGGATTGGTTCCTGGCTGATTCTGATGACAGCCCAAAAGGGGCTGGCATCCTGAAAGGAACCGTCAGTCAGATTTGAATTGGAAAGTGTCGCAGTCAACCTCACTACATTCCTATTAATTGTATTTTTATCAATTGTATCGTTTTAGCTATGGCATTCATCGAGTATCATTAATCTTCTTCATCCTTCATCTATCGCCGACATCAGAAGTGGTAACGTTAAAGGTGGAGGGGTACTTCCAAAATACTACGATTTTCCGACCTCTCCTTTTGCCCTATTCCCACAAAAGAAAATAAGCAGCAAATAATTTCAGGCGCAAGCAATTGCGTAGTGGTGGTATGCCCACAAGTAAAGGTATACACGTAAAAATCTACTGTTTTATGAAAATACGTCTGGTGAGTTCAAACTGTTTTCGATGTTTAATATGGATAAGAAAATTGAATGTAATGTATGTTGTATTGTTGCCCATGCCAAAGTTTGACACAAAATAATTTTGACTATCACGTTACATTTGCGAGACCATGTGGTTTATTATTAAACTATGCTAATATACAATAGTCTGCTGCTTATGTATCTTAGATTTATAACAGTGTTTATACGTCATTAGAGCATAAAAACACATAACTTCAAAGGTTTATTATGATCGATAAATGTCAATAAAGTAATGGAAAGCAATGGGCAATCCTATTACACAATTAGCACAGGATCGGGTCTATCGCTATGAAAAAGGTTATTTGCGTACTTTCTCAACCTATTCATAAAGATGACATAGTTGCCTAGAAACTGTTATTTACTATTTTTGTAAATATGTCAGATAAGCAGATAAATTAGCTTGCACTATTAATTTTAAAGATAAGGTTTTACCCGTATCTAACCCTATATACTGTGCTTGTGCCTACACTACAAACGTATGCTACGCAAAAAAAAAATACGTTACAGGTGTAAAGTGATCTCTTAATGTGATATTCACCTGCTGCCCGTACTGGATCGACCTATGGTGACGGACAAACGCGACCCACGGACTCCAGCAACGTGCATGCTGCGTTCCTCCGTGCTCTGGCGGTGCAACCTGTGCAACTAAAATTCAGGGACAGGTGTCGTTCCAATTTCATAAAGTTAGGTCAATATTGACGGCTGAACTTATAACAAGAAATTGCGGCTACTATATTTGATACTATCCCTGCACCTATTGAATTGACGTAATTATGCCGATAATTCGTAGTAAACTTAGCATGGAACAACGGTTACAACGCTTACGATTTGTTACTACGGTACAAATTAGTTGTCAATATACTTCTAATGACTTCATGAGCAACAATAAAAAAAGACTATTGGTATAAGCTTGTAAAATAAAGATAATCCTGTAAGTTTTTCCACGATTAGCACACGTATAAGTGTTTATGTTAAATCTGCATAGAGGAAACCATGCCAATTCGCATTGCTTGGAATTCATGGCATAAAAATAATGATTCCAGGAAATCCTGCTTTACAAAACAGAAGCTCTTAGCCTGGTGCTGTTGCTGCAGCTTTCTAATTTCGTGGCCGGCTCGTGGTGACAGCTGGTGTGGCGGAGACTGACCTGAAGGATCACTCCTGCCAACGATGCACATATTGCAGTTGACATTGACAGACTGTTTATTTGGTGAGCAGTTCTCATTTTATTCTTTTTAACAAAACATTTCAGTTGGAATCCTGTCAATATTTGACAAGAGTTTTGTTTTGTGATGATCTGTTATGTCAAATTATATTATGAAGCATCGAATGAAGTAAAATAAAAATAAAACGTTATTTTAAATTGGTCAAAATTTATGGCATCAGTTGACAATTGACATGTTGAGCAATGTACCAAAATTGCTAGGTACATTGTATTTTAGATTAATTTGTTTGGTTTCAAATGGTAGTATCAGTATCTGATCAAATCTATTTGAAAGGGCACAAACTCTTCGTGTAACAAACAGTTATACTTAGGTATTGTACAGTTGTAAAGAAAATAAAATACGAAACTATAACCTGAAATAGACGTCGCATTACGAAAGCAAAGTATTACCGAGGCCTCCGTTGCCCGGAGCTGGGAACGAACCTCCGTCTTTTCCATTTGCGGCGGACGCCAAACCCAGATTGGCCTCCCGGGTCACGGTGGTAACAGTCGACATTTCTTGAGAATACATAATTATTATGTTTTCCATTTTATTTAGGCCCCCTATTTGCTATAGTGAACATTAACACGCTTACCGCTCCCTTGAAGCTTGGAAGCAAGAAGGTTCCTCTTGACAGCGGGCGCAATGATACGAACAAGCGTTCTTGGTGCCATGGGCACGACAACTTATGACGCCTTTATTCATGGATGGCGTTCATTCAGTTCAGGCAAAGATAGATATAGCTCCGTAATGGATGGGTGCAGTCTGGGGAAGGGACGTGCCTCGAGAATCGGGAGAGTTTGATTCTCGTTCAGAGGGCGCTGCTGGCTTTGGCCTGCAGTCGTATGGATGGCGTTGACGGTTTCGTTTGTTGTTTAACAATTTTAACGCATATCAGTGAGGGAACATGGGTCAAAATCATAAGGGTAATTAATGCAAGTAAAAAAAGTCATTTATCCGTATTTAAATGCATTTTATGGTATTTTTTATAAATCTTCATTTTTGGTTTTGAAGTGTGTCGACAGATGGCGGTGAATTTTCTGTGGTTGCAAGGTTTGCTATGGCAGTGCCGCTCTAGTATAAGTTACTCTATGGTTCAGGGTTTAGCGATATTCACGTCCCTTATACTACAAAACCAAAAAAACAACAGTTGAATATACGGTTTGTCTAACTTTTTGGTTAGGTAGATGAAAGCGATATGCACTATTTTCTGGGGGCACGGTAGTGCCATCGCCAAGTCGAGCATAACATTAGCATGAATACCCGATGGAGATAAACCAATATTAAATTATAGTAGCGATATATAGCCGTTGAAGCTTTGCAACGTTTAACAACAATAAAAATCTGTAGTTTGTTTACGTGAATTGAACCACAAATTTTATTTGTCAATTTATGATACACTTACCTACCAGATAAGTTCTTTTGACAAGTTTTTATTTAACTTACTATGTATGTCACGATCAAGTCTTGCAAAGTGAATATGACCCGCTTCCCGGTTTCCTTCCAACAAACTGTCACTATTGCCCCAGGAGCAGCGGGACAGAGTGGCAACAAAATAGTTGATCCACCCTTAAACTGAAAAGCTATTATGTACTGACTGACTGACTGACGATTGACAATGAAAACTGACTGTAAAAGCTGTTATAACTTAAGTCGTGTTTCAGTAACGTCTAGTCTAACTGTCACATTCCTGACAAAATGAATGGGATTTGACATCAAAAATCATATCTGCCCTATGGATTGGGTACTGAAATTTGCTTTCAATTAACCTAAGGCGTACCGACATAGGTAATTATTTTAATTTGATTTTGATTATTGAACTCGCTGATGACGACTAGACTGACTCTTACCGCTGGACTTGACTATTGCCGATGGAGGCAATTTGGACACCGAGTATGACTCTCATTTCCGAATTAGCATTGATTTGATGTAGTTGCTTATACAAAGACCGTCTTTATTCATTTATTTTTCCCAGGGGTAGGATGGATCAACATCAAGAAAGTCATACGTTTGGCAAGTTTATAATAAGTTTGATTTGATTAAAGTTGGAAATTTTATATTGTCTATTAGTGAACGGGAGCACGCTTTTCATTTTCATTTCATTTTAATAAGAAATTTATGGCATACGTTGCATGTTGTAAGTGACATGAAACACCTACTGACTTTGAAGTTGAAGTGGTCTTTCGATCACATTCCGATAGTGATAATCATAATGATTTGGAATAACGATCTTATTTTTAAAATCAAACAAAGCTAAAGTATTTATTTATGACAGTTATTTATTTGTGAATAATATTTTCATGAGAGTAGGCCAACATAATGTTTATTGTGTCAATTCTTATTCTTATTCTTGTATAATTGTTTTTTTTTCGTTACTAGTTATAAAAAATAACGAATGGTGAGTGGAATGGTGAGGCTACTAATTGCTGCGAAACCGATTTTACATATTTCATGTATGATAAAGACCGTGGTTAAGATAAGGACCGACTGAGCAATTAAATTCCTTTTCTTTTGTGTCATGTTGCGCGTTACAACTTGTCTCCTGTAGGACGGCCGTGCTGGATAGTGTAAACTAAACGATAATTTCTCAAATGCTCACGATAGGTTACGGAAAATGCCTGATATTGTACGTCCCATAAATCTAGACAGTAAAGATATAGATGATGCGAAGGTGGGAACAAGTTCGCAACAATCAGTCTAAATTAGAACCTTTCTGTTTTAAGTTACAAATAGTTAAACGCTCACAAACGACATCAATCAATGTATTAATTTGCACTGGTGGTCAGCCAGTGTTGCAGATTGCGGGTTACGCAATGAGTAGTAGTTTTTCATTGGTGGTTAGCCAATGATGCAGATTGCGGGTTACGCAATGAGTATTGTAGTTTTTCATTGGTGGTTAACCGATGATGCAGATTGCGGGTTACGCAATGAGTATTGTAGTTTTTCATTGGTGGTTAACCGATGATGCAGATTGCGGGTTACGCAATGAGTAGTAGTTTTTCATTGGTGGTTAACCGATGATGCAGATTGCGGGTTACGCAATGAGTAGTGGTTTTTCATTGGTGGTTAACCAATGATGCAGATTGCGGGTTACGCAATGAGTATTGTAGTTTTTCATTGGTGGTTAGCCAATGATGCAGATTGCGGGTTAGGCAATGAGGACTGTGTGTCGGTAGCTGAGCGTGATGTCGTTTTTGGCGGTTAGCCATCCTGATAGTGAGAATTGCATAATAGTTCTAGACAAATAATCTATTTTGCGATTTTTTTGTGTATGATTTTGCAAATTGGTATAATATGCAAATAGAGGATTATTGCGAACTTGTTTGTCTTTGATGACATTATACCAGATTGATCCAAACGAATTTATTTGTGCATTAAACACGCATGGCGAGTCATTGCTACACGTTTTTGAAATTTACAACCTACTTGTTTTGGCTTTGAAATTGTTGTGACATTGTTATGTTACTAAATAAAATTCGATTGAACTTCTTTGAGCGAACTTATGTAAAGTCTGTTTGCACATGTGATTGTGATCAGGATAGCCGAGTGGACTTGTTGTTCCTGTAGTTATTACTTGCATAGTACTCTTCCCACGAGGACGTGTGTAAGGTCAGAATGGCCGTGTCGCAGACCGTCTATTATGGATTTATGACGGCTGCGTTTGATGGAATGTCAAGTATTGAAGTTGTCTATGCTTGAGTGTGTTTGGCTGCGATACAGTGACTGTTATTTGAATGACCCGAACAGCTGCTTGAATGGATTGGTTCCTGGCTGATTCTGATGACAGCCCAAAAGGGGCTGGCATCCTGAAAGGAACCGTCAGTCAGATTTGAATTGGAAAGTGTCGCAGTCAACCTCACTACATTCCTATTAATTGTATTTTTATCAATTGTATCGTTTTAGCTATGGCATTCATCGAGTATCATTAATCTTCTTCATCCTTCATCTATCGCCGACAAATATGTAGATAGATAGGTACAAAATATACACAATCAGACTTTGAAATTTCACTTTACCTAACACTCCAAAATATATGGCCCCAGCTTGGAATAAGTAAGGCATGTTTTAATAGTCTAAATGCCTAGGATGGTATCTTGACGTTCTTTAAAATGGAAAATTACAACAATATACAGTGTGTAAATCCAATACGGGCGAATATTTAAACGGTGGTTAGCATAGGACCTAAGAAGTATGATGAGACAAATTGTGGTATTTTCTATAAAAAGGGACCTTATTGTCGATGGCACTTACGCCGTTATAAACGATGCTCCGATTTAAATACAATGCCGCGTGACGCTGTGCGGCGTAAGCGCCATCGACAAAAAGGTCCCTTTTCATAGAAAATGCCCCAATTTAGCTTAGAAATACAATGAAAATTTTAACCATATAAAATAAATCTACAGATTCTAAGAAGCTAAGGTGCATTTACGTCCCTGTCACGGGCAGTGTCCTTATCAATACTAAATAGCTCATGTCATTCTATGCTCTAGTCGGTGGAATAATCACGAATCCTCTCTTTCTGAGACAGGTTTTTGATATCCTTATACAACACACCCAGCATAGCATCACTAGGACGCGATAATTGCTTACCCTCAGCGGTCTATCCGCTAGTTTTTCAACGACTAAAAACAGCAGAACCCACTAAAAATGCATTAACTTGTGCACACGTTCGCGCGCGAGGGCAAAGTTGAATGACGGTCATGATCGAGTTGTGGGCGAAATGGAGCGTGCAACTAACCGCTCCCACGGCTGCACGCTTTTACAACGACTTAGTATTGCCACGGCCTCTACAAAATTGATGGCCTAACAAGAAAAAATTCTAACGACACCTAGTTTATAAGGGACTGCAACGGTTACCGTGGTAAACCTGATGGCAATCTTGTTAGCGGGCCCCACACTCTCCAGGAGCGTTCTGGCTATGGTTTTTTTTTTACTTAGTAGTAGAATTACCAGGCCCCAATGGCGTACCTTGCCATATTGTCTGGTGCATAATTTGTGATGTCAATATTGTCTAGTTAAATAGACTTGACACATATCGTTCTAACCGGTTGCACAAGTTCGCCGTGGGTGAAATGATCGTCGATCTTGTAATTGCTCTAACAACTATCAAGTGTTAAAATAAGTTGCTGCAATGCAACCATGAAGGGTTTTTGACTACTAGTCAAATCAGATTCTTTTTTCGATCTGTCAAAACGATTTTGCTACTATGGAATTTATATGAAACACTAGCATGTGACGTCACAATCAAATTACCTACTCTATAGTTTTATACAGCTTTTAAAATAGAAATTGTGTCTAAAAATAACTGCTGTCTACGTGTGATGAGCACAGATATTTGCTCCTGAGTCATGGGTGTTTTCTATGTATTTAAGTATTTATATATTATATATATCGTTGTCTGAGTGCCCATAACACAAGCCTCCTTGGGCTTACCGTGGGACTTAGTCAATCTGTGTAAGAATGTCCTATAATATTTATTTATTTATTTATTATAATTAATCTTCTGGTGCTTTATTTCATGCGTGGTGTAAAATAATTTATTTTAAATACAGTCAAATACCCTATTGTCTTCGCTTGCATCAACAAAAGTTTTGTTGACGCTCTTTTTTGATGGGATCGTATTGATGCAATTTAACGATCCCATAAAAATGCATTGTCAGAAAGTAACTTGAAGTTGAAAATCAGCTCAACTAGACACTGAATGAAATAGAAAATTTTACTTAAAACTTAAATGATAACTAATAAATAATTTAATATTTGAGAAAGAGCCTGCAATTAAAAACCACTTGAATAAAAAACCAACAAAAATATAATACGAACCATTAAGGTCTATTCTCAGCCACAGTCAGCCAATCACTATAAAATATACACCATCGTGTATAATGAAGGTTTTATTATCATAAATCAACACAAATTGGAGTCGTACCCGCAATCAAAACGCCAAAGTCGGTGGAAACTAGCGTAATTGGTCATTGAGATATAAATTTAACTGGGACTTGAGGTTTGATCTTAAACACAACTATTAAGAGGTTTCTGTTATTGATAAATCGATACTTTTAACACGTTCACTTTCACTCAGGTATGGGGTTGAGACCCCAAGCAAATTATGCTTTAGTAAGGTGTTAAGTAGATTATTTTGTTCATATAGGAAAAAAAATTGATGAACGCATAAAAGCACCCTTAATCATAAAACTTAGCAAAACTCTGTTAAAAACCGGCCAAGTGCGAGTCGGACTCGCGCACGAAGGGTTCCGTACCATTATGGAAAAAACAGCAAAAAAATCACGTTTGTTATGTGAGCCCCATTTAAATATTTATATTATTCAATTTTTAGTATTTGTTGTTATAGCGGCAACAGAAATACATCATCTGTGAAAATTTCAACTGTCTAGCTATCACGGTTCATGAGATACAGCCTGGTGACAGACAGACAGATGGACAGACGGACAGACGGACAGCGGAGTCTTAATAATAGGGTCCCGTTTTTACACGACTGCCCAAAAAAAGGAGTGTATTGTTTTTACCCTTTGGGTAAGGAACCCTAAAAATTGTATTTCTACCAAACACAAATGACAAAATGCCAAAAAGGGACAAACTATTATAAACAAGCTTGTTATATTTGACAAGGTGTATATAATTAATGCAGCTTTATGCTATACTTATGGGCTGTTGATGTTATGCAGGGCTCTTTATATATAGGCCCTTCGTTATTAGTTAATACTAACTTACTTTAGTTTTCTTTGCTTAGTATAAAATTTAGTATTAGTTTTTAAGTTTGTTTCCTAACAACGCTAATTGACCTACCTATGAGTTGTCTGAAAATAATCGCATTTTCTAAAATAAATAACGCTAGAAGATTGATGGGACTCGAAAAAATAAAAAATAATTATTCCCCTGTCTCGAAAAGTCAGCTTAATGAGACTGTTTGAGAACATTTTATCTAACATATTTAATACAGTACCACTTCATAAAGTGCCGTATATTTGTAAAAAAATTGGCATGAATGACGAAGAAAGAATGGAATAAAAAATTTACCACATTCCCTATTCATGGCGGAATAATAAATGACACAAAAACTCAACAATTTCCCACCTCCATTTCTCTGGAGTGTTTCTGAAAATGATGACGTGGCAATTTCTTTGCAGATCGTATATCTCTTACACGAAATCAGCATTTTTTTCTACCTTGTTCTCTTTTCCGAATAATTTTAGAGAAAAGAGGATAATCAGTATCTTTTGGTTCCTACAAACTGGTGTGGGTGCACAATTTAGTGCACATAAGGTCACCACAGAAATTAAATCAATATGTAGGTACCTAACGTATTTAAGTTTTTTTTTAACTTGTTATAATCGCCGTATACCTAGTTAATGTAAAATGACTGTTTTAAGAAAAAATACACCGGCGACGAAAGCTTGTATCAATAATTTTTTGGCAATTTTATATTACCAACCTTTATACCATCAACGTGAAAAATATAGATTATTTTTTTAACAAAATTTTGTGTGTTTTCATTTCATAGATAAAAACCGGCCAAGTTGCAAACGAACCGTTCTGTGAAGCTACAAGCTAATAGCTTTTAATTGTCTTTTTACTAATAATTTCATGAACACCAATAAAAAGAGCATTAGTAGCCGCTTACACGTACATTAGAGGTAAAATTTGTGTGGTCCGCTGTACTGTATTTTTTTGCGAAGCCCGTTGGCGTCCTGGCCTACATGGTCGCAAAAACATGACAATGCCCTATTACTTGGGGTCGTTAAGTGGAAACAAAGCGGCGCTTGCCTTAGCACCTATCTGATGTAGGATAAAACGTGGAATTTAATGTACTGGATATGAAAAATCCATCGTAGCAAAAGGTCTCGTGCAAAGTGATGATGCTTTTATAACGTTATAGACGGTTTAAAAGTTATCAAATCTCATGTATTTTTTTTGGTCAAATAGCACAAGGCGTTAGTTTTTACGCTCTTTTACGATATTTTCACGCTCTCACAGGATGCTTTCTGAATATTATTAGCTAATACAATTGCTTATTAAGTTATTATTAAGCTTATAATTTTTAAGGCCTAAAACAGGAAGAGTAATTTGAAAACAAACGCAATAACACGTATTTAAATGCGTTCTTGGCGCTGTAAGCGTTAAGTACTTTAAGGGTTTTTAGCGCCCAATGGGTTAAAAAACTACTATGACCAAATGTGGAAATATATTTGTAATAATATGCTTTTTAACAACAAGAAATAGGCACCTACTATGCATTTAAATTTGTCCATTCGGTGAAACGATCATTCTATCAGAATTATTTATATTCCAGTTAAAATCAGTTGAAAAGCGTCCTTTTGCGTGAGAATGTAGTAAATTATTCAGCAGAAAGGGGTGAAAGGAATTGAATTGTGTTCACAAAGTCATGAAAGTACGATGTTGCTTTACATTTTGAATGAAACAAGAAAAATACAGAATATACAGCTGAATCATGTACCTATAAGATAATCTCGTTAGGTATTCTCGTTTCGTTCTGCGTAGAAGTAGGGGTGCATCAAGGATCAGCTCTGAGTCCTTCACTGTTTAACGTGTGCATGGACTACATCACCAGACCACCAGATGGATACAAATGTACACACTAGAATGTATGCTTTACGCGGATGATATCGTTTTGCTACCGAATGCAACAGACCTTCAGGAAACATTGTCAGTCGGTAACACGCATAGAAAGCCACGGGCTACGTATAAGCCGGAGTAAAACCGAATATTTGGAATGTAACTTTGGAGGCACAGAATAAACTGAGTGCAACATTTATACAGACAATCAAGCACTACCCAAAGTAAACAATTTCAAATATAGGGTCGGAACTTACTTCTGATGCAAAAGTCCATAACGAAGTAGATCACCGTGTCAACACCGGATGGCTTAAATGGAGATCATTATCGAGTGTCCTCTGCGATTACAAAATGCCCATCAGAGTAAAAGGGAAAGTGTACAAAACGGTTGTTCGAACCATGACATACGGAGCAGTGCTGGATCTTTAAGAAAGTACACAAACAAAAACTCCACACAAACAAGATGAAAATGTTGGGGGAGTGACTCGATTGGACAGGGTCAGAAATCAATCAGGGGATCGTTTTAAGGTAGCACCTATAGTTGAAAAAGTAAAGGAAAGTCGATGGTATGGCCATATCCTTCGACCTGATGATGACCATTCTGTTAAAAAGGCCCTAAATATACCTAACCAATCCCGAGGAAAGGAAGACCACCCAACACCTGGCGGTCAGACATGCAGAAAGAGATCCGGAAAGAGAACCTGAGAACGCAGACAAGCCAGAATAGAGCACTGGCGCAGACATACAAGGAGACTTGTCCCCAGATAAACTTGGAAGAGGGACAGGCAAATAATAAGAAGAGTATTTTTGTTTCGTTGTAAAAGCTTTAAACGTTTCCTTCCTAATATATAATGATATCATACTTATTTGACATTTGTATTTTTGAAAATAAATGCTTATGATAATTATTTTTCGATCTATTAGGGTCGTTAAATACTCCCGTCATGTACAATACATCTGATAAGTGATATCAAATGAAAATTTTAAAATTTTAATTGAATACACTTGTAAAAATCGTCAAACATGGTTGCAAAAGGAGCGATATTTGAATTTAAAAAATAAACTTTTAACAACATCACTCAGATATAAATAGTGTACCGCCACGATCCAACATAATTTATCAATAAGGACAGTTCTTTTGATACTAAGGGTTGGTTGCACCAAACTGTTTGTCATCGTTATAAAGCGTTCGCTAAATTTTATTGTATGGAAAGTTTCATAGTAAACTGCCGCGGCACGCCGAGTGACGTTGATCAGCATGTCAAGTGCGGATGGTGCAACTGGCAGTAAGTAAACACACGACACACAATTACCCATCAACAGATTTCTAGAGGTCAATTCAAACTTACACTGACATAAAAATGATATCTTCTAAAATGATTACTTATTTTGCTTTGCCGTCGCGTACACATTCCCGTCAAACTGACACGTCTCATCCAGTAAACCCTCTGTAACAAAATCGTGACGGTTAACCTTAATGGCCGACGTAGACGCCCTGTAAATATACTCGTTAGCATTTATTCACATAATGACTTTATTATGACCGGCGTTTAATGGGTTACGGCATTATTGCCGGCCTGTCAAATTATCTAGCCGTTTTGTTTTTTTACAGGTCGTGTTTTGAAAGTGTAATAAGGATTGTTGAGATGATACCGTAATCAACGTTTTTTATGCGTAAGTATCAGATTCGGGCATAATTCACGTCTCATTTGTGGTTACTGGGTCATGGTCATAAATCTTGGGGAAAAGTTAACAAGGCTCAAGTCTGTATAATACGAGTATTAAATATGCTTAGCAAAAAAATTTCAAAATGACGTATTTTTAAAGTATATCTGATGGCGAATGTACACAAGCTTCTATGAAAAATGTTCAGTCGCAGTTTGCTTTACAAATGGTATAGCTAAGATATGATATGCAGCTATGACTGCTAGCTGCCACTTGGGAGTAAAGGTGACATGCCAATTACGACAGCATTGCAGCGCAGGCGCAGCGTTACTACTAACTGCATCAGAGAACACATTTCTTGCAATAGTGCATTCTTCAGCAATGCTGAACATTCGGGAAAAAATATCCTTGATTGTAGCTAACTTACAGGCCAATTTGAACGTGCGTCTGACATTAAAATGATATTTGAATCATACTAGAATCATATCAGTTAGCTGTCATACGCGTGTGACAGGCTAATTCAAACGTATTCCTATATTGTTTTGATATCATCTCGGAAGCTGTCACAACAGCTTACCTCGGTGTTAGGAGAATTGTGACACGAGGAGTTGTTCTGGTTTTCGTTTATTAGAAACTTCGTAGTGATGGTATGCTTTGTTACTGAGATATGTCGGTTAAAGTAAACATTGTCACAACCCTCCTTAGTCTCCCCTAAGTTATTAAATTTACCTCCGACGTTTCAAGGACGGCGTTGTCCCCGTGGTTTCGGAAAAGACTGGCTAAAGTTGATATCAACATCTTCTATCTACGCTGTATAGTCTAGTTTCCGTGTAATGTTTTGCAAAAAATATAAATAATATAAAGATGGCGGCCTTTATGCCTGACGGCATTCTCTACCAGTCAACCGTCGGGCTGAACTGAGACATGTAAAACTTGTGCAGGGAGAAAAGTAAAAAGGTACCTTTTTATTAGAACTATCGTAAACAACCGAAAGACTTGATAAATTACTTATAATAATTAATGTACTTCTACATATTTCGTACATACTCAACAAATAATATACCTACTTATAATGATGGACACTACTCGACTCTTGGTTCAGCAGGTTTTGCAGGGATCTGTCTAGATATGAGCTCTAGCTAACTCGCTCGGGGCTTTCTTATATTGAGAGGGAGCGAATACTAAACTATTGTCCAATGTAAAGTACAGTCTGCAATAAAAGATTGTACTAAGTAATTTTTTTTACTTATTTATTTTTATCGAACAAACTATCGTGAGACATATTCCGAAACATGTTGCCAAAAGCGACTAATAGTTATTTGTGCAACAAGAGAGGAAAGTTGGTTTTTCTTGCGAGTGTTTATTTTGAGTCCCGAGAAAGCGAAAGATTCTATAATTGAATCACGAGCGAAGCGAGTGAATCTAAAGTAGAATCTTGAGCGTAGCGAGGGACTCAAAAACACGAGATGTAAAATAACTTTGCTCTCGTGTTGCACACATAATTTTTCACCTCAGTAGTGAGAACATATTAAAGGTTAAAATGATTTCGAATTACACAGAATAAACAGAAAAAAAATGTAATTTAATATGTAATATAATACCATACCATACGATACGATACGATACGATACGATACGATACGACACGACACGACACGACACGATACGACACGACACGACACGACACGACACGACACGACACGACATGACACGATACGATAGGAAAGTCGCACTTTCCTCACTCCCTGGAGCGAGGAAAGTAGGCTTGTTCGCGCTGCTGAGGTGAAATAGTTATTTGTGCAACAAGAGAGGAAAGTTGGTTTTTCTTGCGAGCGTAGCGAGGGACTCAAAAACACGAGATGTAAAATAACTTTGCTCTCGTGTTGCACACATAATTTTTCACCTCAGTAGTGAGAACATATTAAAGGCTAAAATGTATTTCGAATTACACAGAATAAACAGAAAAAAAAAGTATTATATAATACGATACGGGACGGGACGGGACCGGACCGTACCGGACCGGACCGGACCGAACCGAACCGGATCGGACCGGACCGGACCGGACCGGACCGTACCGTACCGTACCGTACCGTACCGTGCCGTACCGTACCGTACCGTACCATACCATAAAAAAATGTAATAAAAGTATGAAGTTCATGGCCTTCACTAAATTAAAAAGCTACATTGTTTCACTCCCTGGAGTGAGGAAAGTCGCACTTTCCTCACTCCAGGGAGTGACGAAAGTAGACTTGTTCGAGCTGCTGAGGTGAAAAAATAATTGTGAGTAAACCGTACTGATCTAAATATTTTTATTTATTTTAAGTTATTTATTAACATGAATTCCGTGAACTGGATATAATTATATTAACGCTGCCGTTTTACAATCTCACCTTATTGTGCTTGGATGGGTTGCGTTTATTGTATTTTCTGAGAAAAGGCTGCTTTTATACGCGTTCATTAAAGCCTTTCGTTGATGAATTTAATGACTTCATTGGAACTTGGATATGATATGTTTACTTGTTCTTGACGTGTATTTGCTCGACCCGATTTTTTATTTGGACAGTATGAATTTGATATTAAATGAACTTGGCATTATTATATTTGCACGCATTTAACGTAAAAATTACCCGCCTTTCTAATACATTTTGACGGTAGCCAAATAATTCAGCAATTTCACATATACATATATATATATATAATATTAGTGGGGATTTCCCACATTCTAACCATATAAGTAAAGCTCACGAAGTAAAAGAAGCCAATGAAGTAAAATTGCAAATCCTGTTTTCCTGAATACAACTAAATATTAACAAAATTCAATGCATTATTATTACAAACTTATACCTTATACTAATTCGCACTTGAAACATTTGTGTTAGTCTTTGAAATTGTAGAGTATTAAAAGTAGCTTATAGTCGCACAGTCAAAAGCTTCTACTCAAATATAATGTAAACAACGGGGTATTCTGGAGGCTAGAGACGTTAGGGACATTGCACATTGACATTATCGATATTGTTAATGTATATTTGATAATTGAACAACTAAATCGTATGTTTCAGTGTCTAATTAATGTGAAATGGTATATGACTTAAAAATGTATACATAGGAACTCTGGAATAAAGCAATGTAATATCATTGATTTTAGGACTGTTAAAATTGCCTTGATAATTACTAGCCAAAAACTCGCCCTTATTTATAAACACGCTATAAGCCCCAATATCAAAACTAATATTTGCACCAATTGCTGTTAGTTGTCAGTTGCTGTATCAACAAAAAGTGTGGTCGAGTCTAATGAATGCGTATTTTATCTTAAATTCAAACACCCAACGTATTAAATAAATACTAAAAAAGCTATTTTTATAATAAAACTAGCTGTTGCCCGCGACTTCGTACGCGTGGATTTGTATGTTGGTGGTTCTATATTCTACATGAGCATAATATAGAACATTGAAAATGAAAATAAAATAAAATTATGCAGCAAAAGATATCAGTAGGGACAGTAAATCATTTGTTAATATACAACACATGAAATTTATCTTTCACAAACTACGAAGTTTCAAGACCCTAAATGAAAAAAATTGTTCCCGACATAATCCCTCTCGACCCTCTTAGAAGATTTACAAGTCCACTTAAAAAAAAAAAAATTCGCTCCGGAAACTATTAATACAAACTTTTTAAAAACGGTGTAAGTAATCAGTTTTAGTCTATTTTAATATAATGCGCATTTTTACTAAGTTTCAAGTTCCTAGCTTAAAAGAAAATTTGTACCACATATAAACTTACATCCCCTTTTTAACTTTTATGAACGTTGAATTTTTATGAACGTTGACATAACTTTTTTGGAATCTTATACAATGCCTTTCTAAGAAGTTTCAAAGCATTTGTAATAGATTCACTTTCAACCCCTTTTTAACCCTTTTAGGGGATGAATATTTAAAATCGCTTAAATTACTTTTCTTGTATTGTAATAACTTTATACAAAGATTCAAGTCCCGCACTCTAAAAAATATTTGATGTCCATACAAACTTTCAACCTCATTTTTACCATCTTGAATTTTCAATAATGCTGAAATAAGTTTTTTCTCTTTTAATTATATATCTTTCTATGAAGTTTCAAGTACCACGACAAACTTTCAACCCTTTTTTAACCACTTTAGGGGATGAATTTTTAAAAACGCTGAAATCACTTTTCTTGTATTCTAATAACATGCCTTAATGCAAAGATTCAAGTCGCGCACTTAAAAAAATGTTTGACCTCCATACAAACTTTCTACCCCTTTTTCACCACCTTAAGGGATGAATTTTCAAAAACGCTGAAATAAGCTTTCTTGTCTTTTAATGAAATACCTTTTTACGAAGTTTCAAACTCTTAGCTTAAAATATAATTCGGACCCTATACAAACTTTCAACCCCTTTTTAACCCTTTTAAGGAATGAATTTTTAAAAACGCTGAAATTACTTTTCTTGTATTCTAATAATATGCCTATATACAAAGATTCAAGTCCCACACTCACAAAAATATTTGATCTCCATACAAACTTTCAACCCCTTTTTCACCACCTTGGGGGATGAATTTTTAAAAACTCTGAAATGAGTTTTCTTGTTTTTTTATTGTAATTAATAAACATTTATATTATAAAATTTGAACCCCAAGACAAACTTTCATCCCCTTTTTAACTCCGATAGGGGTTGAATTTCCAAAAACGTCAATATTACTTTTATTTTGTAATCGGCTATTATGCCTTTCTAAGAAGTTTCAAAGTATTTGTAGTAGATTCAAATTTTCAACCCTTTTTTAACCAATTTAGGGGATGAATTTTTTAAAACGCTGAAATCACTTTTCTTGTAATATGCCTTCTAATAATATGCCTTTATACGAAGTTTCAAGTCCCGCCACTCAAAAAAATTTATGATCTCTATACAAACTTTCAACCCCTTTTTCACCACCTTAGGGGATGAATTTTGAAAAACCCCTTCTTAGTGGATACTAACGTCATAAAAGCTATCTATTGTGAAAAATTCAGCTCTCTAGGTCCAACGGTTTGGGCTGTGCGTTGATTTATGTGAGTCAGTCAGTTAGTCAGGACTTTTACGTTTATATATATAGAAGATAAGATAATAACAACGTTAAAATATTGACAACAATGTTTCAGGTTACCATGTTACCCTTCGTGACACGTGAAACCCGTAATAGGCAGTATATACGAGTATAAGCACCCTTATATACGTCTCACGTTAAGAGGCAGTTATCACGTCAGCGCAGCACCCTATAAGCCTCGACTATGTTTAACGCAATTTCCTCAGGGAAAGAGGCGTATGCTTAAGTAAATACCCTAGTATGTGGCGGATTAGTACAAAACAACATGGCTCGCAGCGTATGCTCACTGCTATAATTCTAAATGGGATTGTTGTGTTAAAGTATCGGTTAATTGAACAGGATGGGTAAGTGTCACGTTAGTGACAGAAACTATCATACAATTTGCTAAGTTCTTCAATTAAAGCGTGTATATTAAGTTTCTAACTCGTATTGGGGCAGCATGGAACTAATAACCTAATTCCATTTTGTTATTGAGGTCTGTTCCCAGCAGTGGGACCTATAGATTTATATTTCTTTTTAAATATGCTTTTGATCAGTTGCTTGAGTAGAATGGGTAGGTACGCTTAAATAAAACATAGTATGTCCAACTAATTTTGTAAGAGTATCAATACCTGTCGTTGTGTAGACATTTGAGCGTGGATTTTTGCAGCAATTCCAAATTTTACATGTTGCAAATATAATGATGATGACCTAACAACAATAATAAACATATTCCCAATTAAAATTTATTTTCGTACAAAGCGAATCAGCGACGCGTATAACCCAATAACAGTACGATAAATAATAGCACATAAATAATAATTTATACAACCGCTTTCACTGAACTTAAAACGATTTGCCTTCAACGTGGTAGCGATAATTTCGGTGAAATATACGGAATAATCCGAGCGGAACATTGTTGATAGCAACCGTGGGGTGTTGGAGTTTTAATCAGGTCTTCTTTATATTCTGAAAATAACAAACATCCTTAGCTTATGGCTCCGTAGCTAATGGACACTAAACTTGTAACTGCAGAGCTACTTAGGTATTGGAGGGAGGGAGACTAGGAGCTGCCTGGGTTAAAAAGTACTATAAGGAGCATAGATAAAATAATTTTAAATGTATAAAATGTTTATTAAATATACTATAGAAACCCCTAACCGAACAATGCTTGGTCGATAAGTGCGTTGCCATGTGTACCTAAACGCGTCGAAGCTTGAAGTGACAAACACATTTAGTTGATCCACAACTTTGCTCGTGATAAACACGACTCTGGCAAGATTTTGCGACAAACAGGAGTTGTGAAAGCTTGTTTATAAAACAAGCGTTAAAAGTGTGCTTTAGCGTGTACAGCGTGCAACATTGGAATTTTTTTATCCTCTCCTTAAATTAAGCGAGACAAACTGAACTGAAGTGAATTTCGTGTTAGCAATGATGTACATAAATGTGCTGTATATTCGTTGTTTCCGTTAGATGTTTAAATACTAATAACTTTGTTGATTAAACAGTTGTGTTGTTCTAAATATATTTTAGGTATAATGTAAAAATTTAGCAAAATAAAGCCAATTTAATTTTGCATAAATTAACAAATATTACATTTAACGATACGTTTCAACGATTAGGTCTCATTAGAAGTTTTTGAATCTTTTCTAAATGTCAAATAAAACGTACAATGATTTACTATGCGAAACATCAGAAATCATTGGCGAGGCAACGCAGGCCGACGAGGCAGTGTTCGCACTAGGCGAGGCAGAGAAAACTCAGCTGCATCCCCATCTGTCCGAGCTCAGAGTGAGGTATACGGTACTCGTGCGCCATTTGGATAACGTGTACGACCAGTTGTTGCAACCTCAGAAGAGGTTCATAGTGAAGAGGCTACTCGAGGCGTGTTTGGGAAGGCTGATTGAAATCAAACATGATTTAGTGGAGTTGCATTTGTCCGATTATACGTTTGATGCAGATGAGGTGAGATTAAAAATAAACCCTTGTGTCGTAAACGTGTCGTGAGCCTAAAAAGTGAATTGTGAAATGTGGGAACATATAATTATTAATAATTACATAATTAAGATATAAATCATATGAAATACTGCACGGACGTGCAAGTTAATTTTAAAATGAGGTTATTTTCATAGTATTGTACTTGTCAACACTCGAAATCCCTTGGTCATAATATTCAGTTATACCATCAGGGCGTCAACTAGCTGGCGTACGGAGCCGGCGCACGCAAGCGGGTGCCATTGTACGTAAATTCCGTCGCACGCGTCCGCGCCTGTTAGCGTTGCTTAATTGCTCATACTATATTTTTTGTCACCCCCTCACCCGCTCACGTACCCGCTCCGTGCAACCGCTAGCTGGCTAGCGGACACCCTCAGTACGGCACCAATATGCGAGTACGAGATGCATAGAAAGTAAATTACGTTTTCGATGGCGTTTATGTCAGTGCCAAACTGATGGTAGCCGTATAGGTGTCAATTCCCTAAATGTAAACTTCCTAAGTGTCATTTTTTGCGGCATTTACAGGTTTTGCAAAGACTCCAAGTAACCCCAAGTGAAGCAGAGCCATGTATCCCTCAATACTTCATAAGAGAAAGAGAGGAAGAGGTGGAAAGTCGACATCAGTTTATCATAGATACTTTGAGGAAATTGGGCTATGAGCCTCCGAAGCCTCAAGCGTTGGTACTGACGGAACAGCAGGCGGTGATCGTTATTCAGAGCCATGAGAGAGCTAGGCAGGGACGATTGAGGTATGATCCGAATTATTATGATTTCCTGGTTTCTATTTTACAATCATAAAGCCGTGATTACCTTTAAAACTGCAAAAGCATTAAAGTTTAAAAATATTTTTAGTTTATTTCGTTAAATTATCGAAACTATAACTATATATGTGTTGAATAAATTTTTACAACCAATTACCTATTGGCATTAAAGTGAGATGTAGGTACTACCTATGAAAAAAAAAACAGTAAAAAAGCTTATTTTGTTTGCAAATCGAATGACTATTTATTTAACAAACATGTATTTTCAGAGGACAGTTCATGAAAGAGATCCGTTTATTGAAAGAGAAAGGAAGAGACCAGAAAGGTGAAATGTCTCCATCAGCTGCCACAGCTATACAGCGCGTGTGGAGAGGTTTCATAGCAAGAAGAACAACGAAGAAGAGGAAACAAGAAGAAATGCTTCTTATTGGCATGGAATTACCGCCTTATACAGAATCTGTAGCAATAAAGAAGTCTGAAGAAGTAAGATTTATTCAAAACCATTATTGTGCACTCGCTGCCACTAACTTATCACTGATTTTTGATCCGTAACTCTTTAACTTCTTGTTTTGTGCCTCATTAGTTTTCATGTATAAAGTAAACGATTATATATGCTTATAACCACAGACGGCAACTAGCGGAAAGAAAAAGATAATCTACTCAAATAATGATTAAGTAAACTGTTTTTTTAGATAAAAGAATACCGACGGAACCTGCAAAAAAAACGAGAAAAGGAATATCATAATGCTCTAGTGACAATCGAAGAACAGCTAAGAAAACAACATGGCGTAAGACTTAATGAGCAAATAGGGGCCGAGTTAAGGAGGTATATTTCGGAGTATTTTGAGAGGACTGGAAGATTTCCAGATCTTCCGTCAGAAGAAAGTGGTGGAAGTCGAGCCATGTTTAGTAGACAAGGTTGTTAAGAAAAATTAAGCAAATTACTGGATCTTATAAGACTTACCTAATAATATGTAGTTCTAAATAAGCCATTACATTTTCAGGCACGAGTCCTGATAGTACGATCAGTAAATCTTCACCGGTATCATCTAAGGAATCGAAAAAAAGTAAAGAAAGTAAAGACAAGAAAAATGGAAAGGCTGAAGACAACAAGAATAAAGATGAGGAAGCAGATTTACAAATGTTCAAGTGCAGTACCTCGAACTTTTTACAAGACATCATTAGTGCCAATGAAGAGTTAGTACCTAATTGTAACGTAAATATCTAAACAAAGTATGATAGATAATATAGTTTTATGATTACCATAACCATTTTTCAGATTTGAAGATATATGGAAATTTAAAGAGGATGCTGACAATCCGCATGAAAGATATTACAAGGACATGATAGAAAGAGAAAAGATGGGTAAAATTGAACAAGAAATAAGAAACATAGTAGATGAAATGATGCGTAATGAACTCGAGCAGTTACAAGCTGCGTTTGACAGAGATAGAGCTCACAAAGGTAAAAAGGCGAAGAAACCTCAAAAGAAGGTTAGTTTATTTAAATTGTTACATAAATCACTAAGTAATAGTAAATTTTATGACTGAAATAAAATTAAAAATTTGTTTTAGGTCCGACGTGGAGGAAAGAAGAGCAAAAAGAAAAAGGAAAAAGATTTAACACCAGACAGAACCACAGAATCATTGTTTGAAGAACTAGTATCAAATGGCATTATCCGTCCGTATCCAGTTTGTAAAATAGATGACTATATTGGCGAAAAATCCTTCGTTGGAGCCGAATGGAGGAACGAAGGCCGAGAGCCTATGCCTTGTCTGGGGGATATAAGGCAGTTAATAAAAGAGTATTGTATTCTGCCTCTTGGTTCAGAGCACGTTCGAACTCATGCACCGTTAGTGCGATCGGTTTTATTGTCTGGTAAGAATATTTTCCATAAGAGTGATTAGATGATTGCTAAAATTTATAGGAATTCACGCAAGGAAAGACTTGATTTGAGTAGGTTAAAGACAACACCGTAATTCACAATTAATTTCCAAAATGTGATAATTTTAGGTCCAGCAGGCAGCGGAAAGAAGATGTTAGTCCATTCAATCTGTAGTGAAGTGGGAGGGGTCCTATTTGACTTGTCCCCAGCTAATATAGTTGGCAAGTATCCTGGCAAATCAGGGCTTATAATGTTGATACATTTAGTCGTTAAAGTATCGCGGCTACTTCAGCCATCTGTGATTTGGATGGATGACGCTGAAAAGCCATTTGTTAAGAAGATACCGAAGACGGACAAAACTGATCCCAAGCGGCTAAAGAAGGATTTGGCTAAAATAATAAAAGGTACGTATACGTGCTAAAAATAATGTGTTTTTATTGTATCAAGCGTATTTTATTTTATTTTGCATGTTTCTATGTAAAAAAAAGGCTAACCAGAAATATATGATCATGCGTCATGTTGAGGAATTTCATTGGAACTAATTTCTTACACTGGCAATAATTTTAATGATAGGTTGTCACTGTTGTCAGTGTCATTGTGGCGGTTTACTTGAATAATGCTTAAGTGTTGAATATTAAATAATAAATGACAAAAATGCCCAAAACTATACATAGCCAGGAGCGGAACATTGTTAATAATGTAAATAATAAACTGCTGGAAAAGAACAGTTCGGGAAATTAAACTATTTCGCTACGAAATGTTACCAAATAAACATCAGAGCTGACAGGTAAACAAATAAAAATGTCATTATAGTCTGGTTATTACGACTTAGTTATTGTAGTGTTATGTTATATAAGCGAGGAAACACAGTAACAAAAATGAGTGAGTGAAAAAAAATTACTATGGGCTTTGGAGACGATCAATCTGTTTAATTGACAATGTAGCAGAACCTATGTAAGGTTACGGAATATATACCTAGTAACATGACCATCAATACCATCATCATCATCATTGTGGCCTTTTAGTGATCCAATCTTGGATGTAGGCCTCTTTCCAGAATGGAGTAACATGATAGATGAAATATTTTTTCAACTATAGAGCTGAGCTGAGCTGGTGGTGTGGCTAATAGTAGTCACACCATCTGGTATGTTACGACTAAATTAAATACATATGCGTAAATTTATATAAATTTCTAGGTAAATCGGAGGCATCGATTACGCGGATTACAAGAGAAGGTTGTACCTCCTGAGGTTTTATGCAAACCAAAAATAAATTAAAAGACTTGAATTTTATACGGCAAAAAAAAATTACCGACTATAAAAACAAGTGAAGACACCAAATAAATGGGTCCTGATTTTGATTACGGTGAATAAAAGTAGTTGTAAGTCAAACGAGTTGCCAATCCACATTGTTCAGACTATACTGAACTGTTGCCATATAAATGAGAATAATAGCGCCCTCTTGACAATGATCATATAAATATTCCTGGTCAGGGTTTAAATGCCTCATGTAAGATTTGTTAGTTGGGTTAATTTCCATCGTCTGATTTTTTTAGTTAGATTGTGTAAACATCTTTTATTAGCTAATTGATGAGTATTTTACGCATCGTATTCATGTTTGTATTGCTGTTTTTAACCCAAATAAAGGCGGTATAATCAAACAATTTTGACGTTTCATACGGTTTCAATTGAGTGGCACTTAATGTTATTTCTTAATTTCTAGGAATTTGCCCAGAAGATCGCGTCTTATTCGTCGGCACCTCGCGTTGTCCCTGGGAGGCAGAACAGAAGCTCCTCTTCCAGTGCTATTCGAAGGTCATCCAAATCCCTAGGGCTGACTATGGCAGTATATCCCTCATGTGGAGAACGCAGCTTCACAGAGCTGGGGCCTTGTCACCTAGACTGGATCTCTCTAGTTTGGCTAGAGTATCGGATTCGTACACTATTGGTAAATTCATATTTTTACTTATTTTGGGGCTTAATATGATATATTCTTTTTTTAATAGATGTACAGAATAATTTAAATCTCTAAACTTTTCATGTAATTATATTGTACAACTGTAAATAAGATTTAATACGTGTACCTAATTGTACCTGCATGTTTTATGTTTATTATTTTTTTGTTTTCAAATTCACCTGATTTTTTTTCTTTACGGTCGTTTATCTTTCTAATCTGCAACAGAATTTCTACTTTAATATAATTAATGTTATTTCAAGGGACACTGCTGTCAGCTTTAGACGCATTATTGACCACAAAGAGAAGGTTACAACTGCGCGTGCGCGCTTTAACCGCTCATGAAATCGCCGTACAGTTGAGCACACGGGAACCTGTGTATGCTGAACAAGTAAGTTTCTTACATTTATTTCATGCCTATACTGTAAATCAACGACATGATAAAATATCATGTCATTTACCATAAATTTTTGCTTACAAAAAATGTGTTTTAACTATGTCAAAAATACCTATTTAAAATAAATGTAAAGGTAAATTATTTAACCCGATACTATTTTAGAATAGTTTTATTATTTATTGCTATATTATCTATGTTTTGTTTTTAGGGTTCCGTACCCAAAGGGTTAAAACGGGACCCTATTACTAAGACTCCGCTTTCCGTCTGTCTGTCTGTCACCAGGCTGTATCTCATGTCAACTGTCTAGCTATCACGGTTCATGAGATTCTCATGAAACGTGATAGCTAGACAGTTGAAATTTTCACAGATGATGTATTTCTGTTGCCGCTATAACAACAAATACTAAAAAGTACGGAACCCTCGGTGCGCGAGTCCGACTCGCACTTGGCCGGTTTTTTATTTATTAGAAGCTAATACCCAATATTAAAATTGGTTAAACATTCTTCAAATAAAAGGGACAAACTTCTTCTACACAATATAATATATCACAATAATTCCGAAAAAATCATGCATGTCCCTGATCTTATTAGAATCAGACCAAGCTAACGTTGCATAAAATTTGCAACTACAACGTTTGGCAATGTCATCATTACTTAATGTCATTTTTTTTTCTGCAACAAGCTTCGACAAGTCATTGAAAATATGTCTTATTTATAGTTACACTCCTTCACTTTATTTATTCAAGTCGGCGCTAAGTTAGCTTAGATGGACTCTACGTTGTTTTTTTTATTAACAGGATGCCTCGGCAGAAGCTTGGTGGTCTAAAACCCCTCTAGAAAGGAGACGACAAAAGGCTTTGCAAAGAATTGAGGAGCTTGAACGTGAAGCCGAGGAAAAAGCAAAAGCTGTGTAAAATAAACTACAAATTTTAAGTTAACTACTAGTTTTATACTTCTAAACTTAAATCTTAAATAGTTTATATTGTATCTAATATTTCCCTTATTATTATTATTTTAAAGTAGGTACCTTTACAATTAAGGTTACCTTAATTGTAACGGAGAATAAAGTGTGTATTTTTGACGTATATTACTAATAATTCAACAATTCAGATAACTTAATACTTTTTATTCAAATTGGCATATGTAACGTATATTACGCATAACTTTTAAATCGCATAAGATTATTCCGTTCCGCATAACTGAGTACCTACGCATAATCTTAATGCGCATAACGTAAATTTTCATAACGATGACTTGGGATAAGTGTAATAAGCATAACGTTACTTTGCATAGTAATGGTATAAGTATAAAAGGCAATTTAATAAAATAGCATAATGAGTGCCTAATGAAACATTTGCTTCGGAAATGAAGTGTCTATTTGCTTTAGCGTAGTAAAATTACCTGCTGAAGAAATGCCGTCTTACTTCGAGGAATGGAATACCAATATATCTCATGATGCTAAAATTATCGCTGATTGGTTTGAGACTTATTACGTAAATGGATCCAACAACGTAACACGACCAAAATACAATCCGAGTTTTTGGAGTACACATGATGTAAGTAAAAGGAACTTGCCCATAAAACAAAACAATTGAATGCCGAATCTTGGCACAATCGGTTTGAAATTTTTATAGAAAAATATCAGCAAGGTTTTTATAAAGCACTAAATGTATAATTCATTAGACGAAATACACATCAATGGAAATTCAAAAACTGCTTAATGGATGTCCACCACCACAAAACAAACGCAAATAAGCAGAGATAGCGGCTCGCATTAATAATGTTTTACAGCAAATAAGATCGTTACGTCACCAAAAAGCGGTATTTGGAAGCAATTGCAACAAATTTAAATCAAGTTTAGAATTTATATGTATACGTTCTATTTACCACTTTAGGTACTGACAAATGTATAAAAAATGACGATTATTTTGATTGTATATATTGTTTTATTTATTTAATTAGATCTGAGTAATTAATTAGAATTTACGCTTCGCTCCAGCCTTGGCCTTTTGAACATTATCCTTACAGTTGGGTTTGCATTGTTCCATCGAATTCGCTCGCTTGATAAAATTATAACCTCGCTAGTTCATTTTGTGAATATTTTAATTATGCGGATTCATTATTATGTGCAATAAGTTTTATCTTGTTTTATTATTAAGCCTGTTATGCACAATTATGTTAAGCCAAATCTATTATGCGAATTCATATTATGATGACAATTAATGTTAGGCGTATTAAAGGGCACCCACCAATAAGACACTGACAGAATCACAATTTGCTCTATTTTTACTGAGCGTTTTGAGTTATCATACAAAGTGTTAAAATGTGCATTTCTCTCTCTCTGTTGAAAACAAAGTATTTTACAGGCTACTTCATTCACGAGACTTAAAATGACAGAAGATTAGTATTGTTTCATTTTTCATCTTTCTTTCCCTTCTGAGTAAGCTTTTAAATTTGACCATGAAACGTTGTTTTTGTTGTAATATGAGACTACCCCAAGAAGTGGAAATAAGCCTTTGTCTAGCCGTGGGATACTGCATTATCAAAGTAGTAATTAGAATCTATTTTAGTCAACACACAATAAGTGAATACAACTTATAAGTTATGTAATGTTGGAATGGAACAATGCTGACATGAAATTAAACCATTGTTTTTTCTTTCTTTTTTTAAAAATCTTTGACTGTGACTGATATTGTAAACAAACAAAAACACATCAAGTCATACTTTCCACAAACAAAAGTAAGTGCGAATCTTAAAATCCGATTCATGCAAGTTACATTTACGTAGAATCTTAAGCAAAAAGGGTACCGGTTTAAAAGGACAAAGCAGCTGGTCGCTCTCACGGGGCTTTCGAATAAAATTAAAGCCAATATCCGATTGAATACCCGTGTATCGAAAATTGTAACAGACTTTATCGGGATTTCAAATGATTTTTATGATAATACTTTTAAGGGATTTGGTTTTATTGAAAGTTTGAAACCCATTAACCACAGCTAGTCAGTCATACACACACACACACACATTGTCACAGTCAGATTACGAATGCTGTTTTAGCATAAACATTAAAAATACAATCGCTTTTATTAAACTACATTTACAACTTTTAAAATCAGTCTATTTTAATCTCAGAAAAATAATTCAGCTGTAAAATTACCCAAAAAAATCTGCAAAATCTTTCTCTGAATCTCCTTTGATACAGTAAAATTCAAGTTCGCTCAAAAGCGCAACAAAGTAAAAATAAATCACTTTCGCGAAAACAAATTAGGTAACAGTGTTTTTCACGCATGGCACAAAGGCTCAAAGCTCAAAGGTGGAGAAGCATGGTGGAGGAGAGAGAGTAAAACGGGTTCAGTGCAAAATAAGGACGAAAAGTTTTAGTGACTAACCCGTTATTACTGTGCATTGTGCAAACTAACGCCATTTAGGATTAGGATGTGCACGTTGCGGAAAATTTCCAAAAAGTTGAAAAAGTTCTCGAAGAATTCAGGAAAATTTAACAGGTTACAAAGGAAACATTAATTTTTTTAAATGAAAAAATTCGATTCTTTCTTAAAATATGAGGTTTCCGATTATTTTTTTTGAAAAACATTCATAAATTTCAACAAGCTTATGGTAAAGGCGATCTTAAAACATCTTCGAAATTGACGTCACAAGAGTGGTAAGTTTTCCTGTGGTATAATTATACCTAAGTAGTTCCACTGTGCTAGTATACACAAGAGAAATGGAACCCTAAAATTCTAGAATAAACCTCGTGTTTGTAAACCCTTTGTGAATGAACTGCGAATTTCGCGCTTTGCTATTTTTTTAGCTGCCAGATTACTTGGAGCACGTTCACCATCACGATCCAAATATTTAACATTAACTCAATACATTGCGCGTTCTGGCCTACTCATTTTTAAAGCTGTTTTGTAAAGAAGTAATGGATAACGTAGCAAGTTAGTTTACCGCTTGATGTAAAATTACGTGGTACGGTCCGGCCTGCATGTAGTTATTCATTTTGTCCACTCGTTGGTTTTATTTTGTCTAGCAATGAAATTAAAACCTTTATTATTCGCGATAAAGTGCCCTAACCTGCGATCGTCATTGTTTGTTAAACAAAAGAGGTTTTACGGCTATCGTTTTTAAATTAACAATTTTGAACACAAAGGAATTTTTGCGGTTATGAAATACTAGCTTTTGCCCGCGACTTCGTCTGCGTGGAATTATCTTATCTTATAGTTTCGGGGGCCCTTACGGATACACTTCGACCCATAGGGATCTCTTGTGCAGTTACCCCCTAGGAAAGATCCGTCCGCTACTCAAGAGCCTTCCCCACCATCTCCATATGCCGGATGATTGATTTTATGGGTAGCTTTTTGAATTCCTTTGGTACCAGGTAGCCTGTTCCAAAGTCCTTCATTCTTTGTCTGGCGAGGGCGTGACATTCACACATAAGGTGTTCTATTGTCTCTTCCTCTTCGCCACACATACGACAATCGGTGTTGTCAGCGTGCCCCATCTTGGCCAGGATTCCCTTGACCCCGTAATGGCCAGTAAACACCCCCGTTATTATTTGGAGTTGCCGTTTGCTAAGTTTCCAAAGCTTTTTGCTCCAACCAGAGTCTACCCCTTGTATAAAGAGCTTTGAGTGTTTTAGACCCGTCAGACTGTCCCATTCTTCCTGGTGTTTGGTCTTAGTAAGGTGCGCTGCGTGGAATTAGTAATTTGGATACCTTAATTCTTAAACAAATCTGCTTTTTAATCCAACCTTTTTTCACCCCCAAATTGGTCCACACTATACATTTCCACCCCATTTTTTACACCCTTAAGGGATGATTTCGGGGATAAAAGTTATTCTATATCCTTCCCCGCAGCTCAAACTATTCCCATACCAAGTTTCATCTAAATCGGTACAGCGGTTATTTATTCCCCATACAAATTTCCACCCCCTTTTCACCCCCTTGAGGGGTGAGTTCTGGGATAAAAAGTATCCTATGTCCTTCCCCGGGACTCAAACTATCTGTATACCAAATTTTAACTAAATCGGTTCAGCGGTTTAAGCGTGAAACACAGACAGACAGACAGACAGACAGACAGACTTTCGCATTTATAATATTAGTATGAATTAGTATGGATTGTTCATTGACCAAATTCATAGGCAATAAATGATATTGGTTAAGTTATTTAAATACTTAATCAAAAACAAAATTACTGGTTGATAATGATACTAATGAAATTCTGTTTCACCTGAAAATATGTTTCTTGTTTCATACACAAATGACGGACTCAATATCTTAAGGTCTTCATAACAGCCAATAAAATTGCAATACAGATATATTTTTTTGTCGCAATAAGAAAACTGTTGACAATGTCCTAGGTGTCCTATATACTCATTATTTCCTACAGCAATGTCAATAGAAAAGAGCATTCATACTTCAAGCAAAACCCATACTCACTGCACTTACCTTGACAAGACTATCATAATTCATAATGGAATTGCAGCATGTCGTGTCTGGTTCACACGAATATTCCGTGATAGGGGTTATTTAGTGCTGGGTTCGAACCGGGCAACGATTAGGCTTGCGATTGCGGATTCCTATTTACCTGCCAGGGCTATGCATGGTATTTTTGAGGGGAAATGTGAGCTGCGTCAGATTTTGAGATCCTTCTCTCAGCCGTTTGGACTTCAAGAAATAAAAAATGAAAATACTTAAGATAAGTTTAATAATATAAACATAACACATCCCTAAATGTAAAAGAAGACAAGTAATTGATGCACTAGACTTATATTGACCGGGATATAAACCGTGATTACCTTTCAAAACCAAAACTCTAATCTTTCATTCAGAACTCTAATTGATGCATTTTATTTTGTCCCAAAAAGATGCTATTCAACATATTGTGTTGATGCTGATCTTCAGTTGACCTATACAGAACGTTTTTGTTTTGTCTGAACATACTCTGAGAAGTGAATAATATTCATTTCTCAGAGTAGGTATTCTTCATACATACCTATATAATGTAGTTAGGTCATACCATAGAGTAACTTATACTAGAGCGGTACTGTCATAGTAAATTTTGTAACCCCAGTAAATTCACTGCCATCTGTCGACACACTTTAAAACTAAAAATGAAGATTTATAAAAATACGATAGAATGTATTTAAATATAGATAAATGATTTTTTTTATTTGCATTAATTATTTTTATGATTTTGACCCATGTTCTTTCATTGATATGCGTTAAAATTGTTAAATAACAAACGAAACCGTCAACGCCATCTATACGACTGTAGGCCTAAACAAGTAGCGCCCTCTGAATGAGAATCAACTTTTCTTGATTTTCGAGGCACGTTTTTTCCTTAGACTGTATCCATCTATTACGGAGTTATATCTATCTTTGGTCATACTTAACTTTTACTATGGGGCCAACACTGAAAAAGCAAAAAATATGCTGTTTTGTTGCATTTCGGTGAATCATATGTCAACGATGTCTATGAACCAGAACAGGAGTTTATTTTTTGCGATTTCGATGTCGGCCGCATAGTAAAAGTAGTTCAGTATGACCTACATATTCGCCCTTCAGAGAATGGTCAGACATAACAACAACAATAGTTATTTTAATAATTTTTATATACTTATAGAAAGGAATTTCCACATATCTCAATACATTTAGCAAAGATAGATATAACTCCGTAATAGATGGATACAGTCTAAGGAAAAAACGTGCCTCGAAAATAAAAAAAAATTGATTCTCGTTCAGAGGGCGCTACTAGCTTTGGCCAACTGTCGTATAGATGGCGTTGACGGTTTCGTTTGTTATTTAACAATTTTAACGCATATCAGTGAAAGAACATGGGTCAAAATCCTAAAAATAATTAATGCAAATAAAAAAAATCATTTATCCATATTTAAATACATTTTATCGTATTTTTATAAATATTTATTTTTAGTTTTAAAGTGTGTCGACAGATGGCAGTGAATTTACTGGGGTTACAAAATTTACTATGACAGTACCGCTCTAGTATAAGTTACTCTATGCATATAGTAATATTAATTACGTCATCATATTTTGTATTACTTCCAAGTGCTACGTATCAGTGTGCTAGGTAGGTTTACTTAGTAAGGTTTTTCAGAAAATCGTCAATTGTTTTTTCGCCATCTTATGTGTAATTCAAAGTATTCAAACACCAGCACTTTTACTAAATAGAAAAGACAACCGTGTGGCCATGGCTCTTAATGGTTTCGGTCTCCCTTGCCTGTCGTAAAGGACGACTAAAATGGGTCAGGGGGTTTACAAGTATTTGTGACAAAAGCCACGGCACTCTCTTTATACTTCGTAGTTGTTGTGTTTTTGAAAGTCAAAACTATACACGCAATTCTTCTTCTTCCTGCCCTTATCCCACGTTATGTGGGGTCGGCACAACATGTTTTTCTCTTCCATTCTCCTCTATCTTTCATCACCTCAGCACTCACTCCTTTCTTTCTCATATTCTCTTTCACACAATCCATCCATCGCTTTTTGGGTCTACCATACGCTCTCCGTCCATCAACATTCATCCCTAACATTCTACACACGCAATTATAATTATTTAAAACTATACACGCAATTATATAACCTAAACTTATTAAGCTACTCAATTTTGATATCGCAACGCTTATTTAATTTGGATACTTGACATATTACTTACCGTAAAACTTTAGTCTAATACTACAAATTCAATATAGTCCACAAGTTCAACACGTTATTTTATAAATATCAATAACCTGAGCTTATACTTATCTATGTCAATAACAATCTTCTTTTTGGTTTCATATGGTGTGTATGTTTGCTAGTTTGACAATTACGAGATTTACATTACAATATTGAAACTACACGGCTAATGTGTAGATGGCGCGGTAATGGCAGACTAAAAATGAGGAAGACTTGATAATAACAATGAATTAACAAAAATAAGCAATTAAACACTAAACATCGTGATTTTAAGCACAAAATTGGAAGATGCGTTCAAAGTAATAATATGTAATGAAAATGAGAAATAAAAATTACACGTTTCATTATTTATAACGTAAAGAGGCGCAATCAAATAATTAAAAACTCTTTTAAGTGCCGCTGTCATAAAACAGCCACGGCATCAAATTCCACTCTAGTCGTCGGAGTTAAATTAAAACCTTTCCCTTCAATAACGCCGTTTGATGTCAAATGGAACAATAGAAACCACCTGCAGACTCGTTTAATAAGGCCCAAGTTATTAAGTCTAATATTTCAATAAGACCGCCCAACAAAATCTAATTAATTTGCAAAGTCACAGTGTCAATCACGGGCCTCAATTAGTACTTCCACAAATGTATAGCACGGACCAAAACGCTGTATAATTTTGTTATAAACTCGTCCACTTGAGGCGTTCTTGATTTTACTTATCAGGGGGTCTCAAGAGCGTTGTGAAGTGGCGTAAATACCGAGACGTGTAAGTGTTGTTAAGTTGTTTTTGAAACGGGTCGGTAAATTGTCCTTTTGGATGGCAGGTGAGATTAGCCACGGACGGTTGAGCATTTTAAGGGCTTTAATTAGTTTGTCAAGGGGAAACAAGTGAAAATTATTGCAGTGACCGTAATTTCTTTTAGATTTTACTATAATTTAATTTTACTTTTTCTATTTTTTTTTGGATTATCATTACTCAGCAACACACACACACACATTCAATTCACACACATTTCACACATTTTCAACCAGACCACCATTTTCCAAGCCAAAGTTTATTAAACCAACCACGAAACACACACATAATAAAGCGTACGAAAAACCTTTAGGTATTAAGGCCACATATTATCCCGAAATATAATTCGACATTATGCTCCATAATCCTCTATAAGGGGACCGCCATATTTTGCGAGCTATCTGCCTGTCGTGCGCCACCAGGTGCCTCTATAGTAATAATTTTATGGCACAGCTTAAGTTGCTGCTACTGACTTATATTGTGGGGTTAACACGAGTATTTGGTTAGGTAGTTTTTTGGCTTGGAATAAAGTTATACGGACTCTGCACCCGCAAGATATTGAGATTGGGTTGAAGCGAAGGAAATTTCGCTACCACCTCACAAGCGTTTTTGAAGATGACGGACCGATCTAAGTTGGACTGCGTTAGACGCAACCTTTACGAGTCTAATAAGACAATTTTTTAAGCTTGCCCTACATACATCTGACATGACATGACGGCCACGACTACTGTGGTAACGCTGATGCTTGATATTCCTTGACTGGGGTGTGGTTTGCTAATACTATGTAGGCCAGCAATGCAGCAGCAGCAGAAATCACTAGTATTTCGCAATAACATATCGTCTTGGTCTGATTACGTCTTATCTTGTTAGATTTCGATTTTAATGTAATGTGTATATAATTATTTATATATTAATTAGTTATGTTCTAATTTTTGTCTGCTTGACATCATCATGTCACTCAATTTTGTTGTTTATATTGAGTTATACGTTCTTCAATATATATTCTAATTTGCCTAAATAGTGTTGTGTTATTTAACCACTGCGTACTCAGGGAGCTCCGCTACACATATCACTTCTTGGTGATTGTGATTTAAATGGACAAAAATTTTAACTAAATAAAAACAATTGTAAACATGTTGTCTTGAATCCCACGCCTGAAACTTGTAAACCGTTATCCAGACAGGAGTTTCCCGACCATTTATAGGATTATTGCTTGGGAACTACATATTTTGATACCTACTGTTCGAATGCTTGACTACTTTTGCATTCACTTCGATTTCTCCGTGGACGGGATTACGGACCGGAACTCAAAGAAACATTTCAGCGACAGTATACAGATTATATTAAACAAATTAGCCGAGTGGTTAAAGATTTACAAAACGCTATGAACTTAGTGCTTATAAATCAAATGTTTTCAATAACCCATATTCTTTATTGTGAAATTTAAACAGAGTCCTGTACATTAATGCTTATTTTACGTTAGCTAACATAAATAACATGTCAGGGAATAAATTTTTACTGTACAAAATAACATAGTCTCAATCCAAACAAAATGATATATGACAGTGTTGAGTCTGAGACCACCACGATAAATGTAATGTGTTTTAGACAGAAATCGAATACCGGTATATTTTTCATACAAATTAACCGGTATTCAATTTCGGTATCTCGGTTGTTTATGTATATTTTTCCATTTCATTTAGGTGATCTGATAACTCATTGTCCTTACCTAAATACCATTCTACAATATCAAAAAAATATTTCAAACGCTACGTGATATTTTGATTTTAAGTTATACCGGTAACGATCCCTGGTTTTAGAATGACACCGAGAACCGATTATGATTTTAATTTCTTGTTCTGAAACTGTTACGGATTTGATTTGTTTGCTGTCGTAAGCTGTCAAAGTTTTGGTCCAGATCTTTGGTTTAGAGTAAACTTTAGACCTTTGTTTTTCTAGAAATGCCACTTTTGTTCACATTTTTTTACTGCTACGAGGATAGTATGTGCCATTACCAAAATTTATCTTTCTGGTACCTTGTTGTACATTTTGCTACATTTGTCACCCTCTTTTCACTTTTTCCTCTCATCTACTCAAAGGTTAACTGGAAGAGATCCCTCAAAGGGATAAGTTCGCCTTTGTACATCTTATTATTTGTACCATGTAATTTTTAATATGTGTATTTGTACAATAAAGAGTTTACTACTACTACTACTAATTTAATATGTATTGGCGTTACCTGCCTCCTGGTGGAAACAACTTACTAACAAATCACTGAGAAACATATCTACCTATTGGCTGTTTTCTATAGCATAACAATTCTATTTCTTTGATAACAACGATTTATATTATTATTGTGATACTGTTTCATTAACATATACCATTTGTATCCTTTCGACCAGACAGGATTTAAGTTTTCCATCTATCAGCTCTGTTCCTGTACTCTAAAGCCTCAGTTTTCTTCGTATTGTGCGTCCTTCTCTAGCGTCACGTGAAGGAAACGAAAAAGAATAGTTTATTTAAGGGTTTTGTCCGCGTTTGAGAATTATTGCGGGAGCAAGCATCTTACGTATGGTGTGTGATACAAGCGAGAAAAATAATGTTACTGGCATGATGTAGCTTTCTATCTATATCAACTTCGCGCCTTACAGATCAAGCTACTTTACTAGGTTGAAAAAAAAAATGGCCATTTTTTGATATATACGTAGTACACATAAATAACGGTTACCTAAGTACCTTTTATCCCTAAAATGCATGTTACCAAAAAAAAAGAACTAAACAATTAATTGTTCCTAAGTAACTAGTGGTTCAAACATGTATAAAAATGTCTCAGAAGGATAATAAGAAGAAATATTAAACTATGATATAAAAAAATGTTATTCTTGTTGCGGCGCGATTCTGGAAATGAATTAAAGATTAATAGATATGAAATAGTAAAGATATGTGACATTCCACGGCAAAAGATACCTTATGGCGGCTGGCGCTTACGTCGCATGCCGCCGCAAATTATTGCACAAATTATTTAAGCGCCATCCAATATTAATTGGAACGGCTTTAATAATAGCGTAAGCGCCAACCGTCATAAGGTACCAGCTTTACACGTGGGACGTCACAAATCTTTACTATTGCATATCTAGTGAATCTCTAATTCATTTCCCGAATCGCGCCGTTAGTCTTGATACTTACACAATATTTTTTAACGTTCGTTCTAAAAATACCTTGTTTGCTATTTTATTACTACGTTTCTAGACAAAATCCTTTCGAGCATGCCTTTCAAAAATCGCTTAAAGTTATAGCTTACGGCAACCCATAATCCGAAGTGCAGCCACCATATGCAGTTGAGAATTTCATCCATTCTTGACTTATGATTTTTATTTTCGTCTACTACGCATGGTTTCAAACTTCGAAACGGTTTACCTTCCTTTAAGAAGTTAAATAAGGCCCATTTACATTATGCAAGTTTCTTGTACGAGAATCGGCAATAATTGTTTTTCAATAATAGTAGGTATTCAAGAATTATGATTCATGTACATAAGGACCCACAAGCCACATGTAACCTGCAGGCGTGTACGACGTAGGAGACGATTTTGACAATAGCATCTGCTTTGTTTAAACTGGATACGCACGAAATCCAGGAGAGATAGGTGGAGCGGCAATTCTCGCATTCAATCTACTTTCGGTCTCTGTTTACACCTATTCCATAATTGAATTCAAATTGCTTTCAAATATGAAAAGAATATCACGTTAGATTTAGACTGAGCAATGTTTTATTTCCTCAATTTTATTGTATGGAATGTTGTAAAGTTGTATAATGTATAGGGCCTTAAGCGCTAGTCAATTTCAACTTGTAAATACTACCGGTAGGTAGGCAATAATAAGAACTTTTCGCATTTCTTTCACCTTGCTAGTTTGTGTGGGACCCAATTCGACCGTTGTTTAGCAACGTTATAAGGGTCCTACTATCTAATTCACTAAACATTCCAACTAGACAAAAAGCTCGTGACTACTGTAACTTGATATCTGGTTCTATAACAAATAAGAGTGATTGAAAACCATGCCTTATGTCGGTTATATAAAGGTGGTGCAGTCGTAGAGCTTAAATAATATCAGTCCAGAGGTTGGACCTGCTGGGGATATCGTAAAAATCATCTGTTTATCGTCTTGCATTGCTTGTAGTTTAATAATAGGGATATCATATTTGAAAACGAAAACCTATTTTTGTTTTTGCAGAAAGTTGAAGCTATCCTTAGATTATTATTAAATGCCTAAAAATAAATAATTGTATGCAATATTTATATGAGCGATAGAATAATCTTCAGTAACAGAAGTAAAATAATAAACTAAGTATTTGAGTCTCGTTGGTAGGTAGTTTGTTTTACTGGGCATTTTCCACAAATCGTTAATGATTGTGCCCAATTTGCGTGAAAAACGAGGTAGTGCTAATCTAACCCCAGTTCCTGCACGAAACCTAGCAAGGTTTTCAGGCTGCTATTTGCCGCCTTTAGTGTAGTCAGAGACCCTAGTGGAGCCTTGTTACTTTTTTTTTTTTGTATGGCTTTTTGTGTTACTCTACTTCAGAGATTTACAGTTTGTAGATATTGTACCGCTTCCTTAGTTAAGCCTTGGTTGAGCCTTGTTACTTAAGTAGGTATATGATGGCCACGAAGTTTTTACGCTTTATACGATACACCTGATTGGTAAGAAAACATGCAAAATACTTGTAAACGTAACTTGCATTTCACCGGATTGTGTTAGAATTAGAATTAGAATGGTTTATTTCACTCATATTAGTATACAGTTCTTAAAACTATACTAAACTTAACTAAACTAACTACCTAAACTTAACTTTACTAAAGTACTGGCATTCTACGCAATTTAATTATATTACGTAACAAACAATACATCACAAATGCAAGTGTTTATACGGATAAAGACAGATTTCTTTTATTTACGACGTTCTGCAAGTTCGCAATGATTTACAGCCGGCAAAACACTGAATATAAATCATAGCACAGATGGCGCGCGCGTTCAACTGTTTTTGACGATTTTTTCGCCGTCTTAGCTACGTGGCATGTAAATATTAAATGTTGTGTGTGGTTTTCGACGATGTGTGTAGCAGTTAATTTACGACGCGTTTTGGTGTGAAGTTTAAGACCGTTATTATTATTGTGACTATTTATGTAAGATGATAAGAAAGCAGCGTAATACTGTGTTTGTTTATGTCTTAAAATGCAACTATTATTATTAACATTTTAGCACATTTTAGGGAGGCAAACGAGTAGACAAATCGCCCGATGGTAGGCTATTACCGTCGCCAATGGATAGCTGCAACACCAGAGCACTGCATTCCACGTTTAGTTGTGCGAGCCTACTTTAAAACAACTTCATTTAGTTTAAACCGAGTTAATTTTTAATTTGTTTCAGTATTTACGGGTTGTTCTCTAATCCCATCAAAGCAATTTACTAAATGACATAATTTATAACCCTGTCCAAATGAATTTAATCGCCGAGACGGACTTCCCTGAATTGCCCAAACAAATTCAGCCGATTAAGAAAATTAAATTTGCCGCTTGTTCTGACTTGTCAGACAAATTAGTGAGCCTGTATATTTTGGCAACCATTACGGTGTTTATGTCACAGCTTAAATAATAATCAAATAGAAGCCCGTTGCGTTTTACAGTCTGCTAACGAAATGTTAGAAGATTTTTTTTAGTCTGTGGTATGTAGGTTAGGGTTACATGGTAACAAATTAAAGGGTAAATTAGGGTACGGACGCTGAACAAGAAACTTGTTAACGGATTACATTGTGGTCGCAAACGACGCTTGTATGTCGTCTATGGAACTTTCGGGGGTGACAAAAGTTTGATATTTAAATTTCCCTTTTAATACTCATGCTCTTTTGGACGCAATAGCTGGGAACTTTGTTGTATATGAATAGTAAATCTATTTTAACATGCGTTAATGAACATTAGTAAGGTGCTTGTTGGTAAAAGTGCAAGAGTACGACGAAGTACTGACCTGCGTGTTTCTTTTTTTATTATTTTAATTGGAACATACATAGTGTCTCTGAATGCAGGCTCAGATAAAGTAACATAACTACTGGATTATTCTGTTCTTACAAGCATACATAATTTAGAATCATGCTTAATTGGATTCCTAGATGTTCGCTGGGGTGGAAAGGTACTTGGTAATCACAAAGAACGGCTGGTCAGGGTTTCTATTCGTATATAAGTATGTATATCGTCGCCTAGCAGCCATAGTACAAGCTTCAGTGTCATTTATTTCAGTGTCATTCCAGCTAAGCCGTGTAAACATGGAATGAAAGCAAAATGACATGTTCACTCAAGTTAAAGGCGGGATTCCACCCAGTGTGCGGCACTGTCCGGCACAAGATTTTTTGTACTGAATATGCTTGTTCCGCACAGTGCCGCCTTTACATTCATTCGCGTGAACCGTCTGTTATCAACTTTGATACTTACATTCAACCCATTCCATAGAATTGTTAATACAAAATGTAAATAGAACCACATTGACTTGACGATATGTCCTTTTGTACATTGTATCGTTATCTCGAGGCTATCTACCCTCGGTAAACAAGTCGTTAATTATTGGTGTTGGCCCTTTGTATGTTTTATTCATATCGGCCTGTAAACCGAACTAGCCTAATGAAAAGGGACGCGATCGCATCAATGGATGCCTCTTACACCGGAATAGTTAAAAAAACGCGTCTAAGTGTGTAAGAGCAATGAAATGAAATGAAATCGTGGTTCAATTTTGGGATCTTTCGCTTACTCGGATATCGCTATTAAACAACAACTTTGCCCCCTTGTAAAACAAATAACTATTAATAGCTCCTAGATACGTCATACGTTTGGCGTAACTATGTTTGATCTTATATCATATATTACTGATATTGAAAAAAATCAAGCAACTTTCGCCAGCCATATCTGGCAGGCAGTTCCCATTATTTGGATTAATTTCAATCAATGCAATCTTATACAAGGGCATTTCTTTTTAAAGTTGTACCAAAAAATTTTGTATTAGAAATGGGATTTTTTTACATTATTTCTACTCCGAATTATGAGCTTTTTCCATTTTTACTGAGAAAAAAAGTGTCCCCAAAAATTTTGGTCCGTTCTGTTACGATTTTCTATAGAACCTTCTATGACCTACTAAAGCGGACGAAAAAAATAGTACTTATGAAATTTTGGGGACACTTTTTCTCGTATTAGGATCGAAAGAGCTAGTGATTCTGAGTTGAAAAACCGGCCAAGTGTGAGTCGGACTCGCGTTCCAAGGGTTCCATACATTACACAATTTAAACAATGTATTTTTTATATGAAACGGGAGTGAAATGTCTTTAAAAAACCCGTAGGGGTCGGATCAAAAACTAAGTAATTAAGTCCGACTCACGCTTGACTGCATATTTCAATACGTTTTCCTGTAATCTATAGGTTAATATCTATTTTGTGTATATTTTTTTTACATTTTAGACCCTGTAGTTTCGAAGATAAAGGGGGGGAAGTGTCATTTTTTGCCTATTTTCTTGAATAACTTCTAAATTCTTTTTCCTAAAATTATAAAAAAAAAATATTTGAGATTCAAACAATGAGCTCTTTCATTTGATATGTAACACGATATAGTTTGAAAAACTTTATTTTTAATTTCCTCATTTACCGCCCAAAAGTGGCCCCCATGTTTAAAACTCATTTGTTTACGTTACATGTCCGTCTTTGGGTCACAAACTTACATATGTATACCAAATTTCAACTTAATTGGTCCAGTAGTTTCGGAGAAAATAGGCTGTGACAGACGGACAGACAGACAGACAGACAGACACACGAGTGATCCTATAAGGGTTCCGTTAGGTACGGAAAATCTAAAATACAACTTTAAATAGAAATGCCCACATTCAGGTTCCCTGCTTTCTCATGACGATAAAATTGTGTTGTCACCATAAACTACAAAAAATGCTAACTAATCAACGGTGTGACAGGCGGCCATTATCAACGTTGTACGATGAAGGCGCTACTACATTTGATATCTTGTTCACAGTACACTTCGGAGTTTACAATATTATGTCCAAACTTGTATTGCCTATTCAATATTGTATATGGAGTAGGCAACCCTTTATTGAGGCAGGATTTCATGGCGCTATTATATTTCATATATACCTAGGTATAAGTCTATTGATCAGAGCTCAAAGGTCGGCTTTCATATTCGGGTACTGTTTTATGGTATGGAACGCTTGGCTAACTTTGATGATCAAAATTGGATAGATTATGTAGAAAACCCATCTATATGTCTCGCAATATTGATTATTGGACATAATAAGATATTACTATCCAAACCACTTTTAGACAGGCTGTGGTTTGTATAAAACAAGGATATCGTTGTGTTTTAGAGCGTAATTTAAATCAAAATATGTTGATAAATAAATGCAATTAAAAATATTTAATAAAGTAAATTAATCTCATAATTTTGTCACGTTTAAGTGAACATTTATTTATTTATTTTGAGAGTATAAAAATTAAACTACATGTTCTTTTCTTTTTTCCTCTTGCTAACTTTATTACGACTAACGCTCCAAGCAAGAAAATGTAATCATCTAATGAATTGTTGTACTAGCTTTTCTTCACATTTCTAAATCTACAAACAAAACATAGGCAGTAACCAATCAAGATAATTGCTACGCCCCTACGTCGTAGCAAAGTTTCGTAGCAACATCTACGGTACTATGCTCATATTATTTACGTTCAAAAGATCTTATAACTTGAGAGTTGGCTAAAAGCAATGCATCGTGTGAGGAACTTTGTGTCATAAAGATTCGGTTAATGGCAAACGTACGCTTTTGTTTCATAAAAAAAACCATTTGTGGAGTTTGTACAAAAAGAACTGACTGAAGCATTTGAGATAATAATATTGAACTTTAAGGTAAATATTACAATGTGTAGTATGAAATAAAATGGTAATTTTAACTGTTAATTTATGAAAAATATTCTGTAAGAAACATTTGTGATAATTGAATACAAAAAAAATTAACACAAAACATTACGGACATCAAAATTACTTTTCAACATGTTTTAGGTAAAACATTATTGCTTAATTAATACCTGCTAATATATTAGGTTTGACCTGTGGTTAAATTAATCATTAAAATGTTATATATATATCTTTCTTGGCAATGTCAACCAGCGTTTTAATAATCTACTTATTCAGTTGTGTATGTACCTACACGAATTATAAAAATGGCGATTTATTGAATATATAATGGCGATTATTTAAATGAGTATGATGGAATTTGCTTTTACAGTGGTCCTTTTGACTCGAAGATTGATTTAAGAATGGAAGCCAATCAAATTTTTGATGCAAAATTGTGAGTTGGTCACTCAGCAAAAAAAGGAAATTGTGTAAAATGTTCTTCTTCTTCCTCGCGTTATCCCGGCATTATGCCGTATTAATCACGGATTATTATAAACTCCACTTGGTTCGTAAGTAGGTATCTCAACCGAAACTGTCATCAAAAATCAATGTAAACCCGAAACTATCTACTTCAACCTAAATTACGACATAATCCAAAATCCTAATCCCAACTTTTAACCATCAAGTCAAACAAAACGTTAGATTTAAGTCCCTACCCCTCAACCCTTTGACTGTCCCCCAAGCCCGAGTCCCTTGGGCCCCCAGGCCCCAAAAGCCACCGTAATGAGAATTCTTGCACGTACATATTGTTAATGACTGGACATTCGTTGGGGTAACAAAGGGTTATTTATATTGTTTTTTGGGTTATTTGGATCTTTTATTGATTTCCACCCGAATAGAGAACTGGGGATTTATTTCATTTGGTTTTGCTGTATGTTTAAAAATTTCATGATATGTACAGTCGAAGGCAAAAATATCGAACAAATGGCTCAAAAACGTGTTAACACGACTTTATTGTCTAACGTGTAAGAGCGTACACTTATTTTTGAAACTTTGGGAATGTTCATATATTTATGCCCTTGACTGTGTTCATATATTTATGCCCTTGATTGTGTACCTTCATTTTCGTATAGTTTAGTTTTGTCATAGAAATAGAGTTAAAAGAAGAAGCTGTAGCTAATAAAGTGACTACTAATCGCGTTTTTTTGCTAATTGGCAACTAAATAAAAAAACTGCAATTGAAAAAGTCGTCCTCTTTCTTCAATTAGGTTGAAAAATAACCCAATTGCTTACTTCGTGCTATTAACAAATAGCGTGACAACATACACGAAATGAACAATCTTATGTGTCAGTACCTAATTACAGAACTTTCAAATACAATTAAATTGTCTACGAAAATAGCAAACGTTGGCTCTCTAAGCCAAACAAGCCTGGCGGCCTAATGAGTGAACGAACAGGAACGTTTATGAAGCAAATGCGAGAATCCTGGTGCATCAGTGCAATCAGACCCGCCCAATTAGCTGGACAAAGGCGCGCGCCATATTCTGGACATTGGATCGGAACTTTTAGAAAACGACCGGAAAATTTAGATTTGTTTTTAGTTAAAATGCCTGATTCATGGTTCAGACATTTAGCAACCAGCATTCTTTTACGATTGTGCTGGTCTTCAGGAAACAAAACTGTCAAGTCTCTTAATTTTTGGAACAGCATCCATCTTCTGATGACCTTATCAAAATGCATTCCATGCCGGTAATATGTCTACAATATGAATCACACACATACTATATTTGCATTCTTCGTTACGAAACGGAAGTTGTTTAGTTGACCGCAAGTGATTAGTAGATAAGGTAGTTGAAAGGTAGCTTAGAGATTTCACTTAATATACTAAAAACTTATATTCTGCATTTGAACTCATTATATTTTTGTTACTGTCACGTACAGTTAGCAAAGCTAATCATTTTGCTGACTGTACGTCTATAAGCCTCACTTAACTGATTAAAAATGTGTTAGTAATTATTTGGAAATTACTGCACCTAAAATATATTTGTAAGCACAGGATTTCGTTTTTGGCATAGCATTTTTTACAACTTAAATTATTACAATATTTTCTACTATTTAAAATACAGTCCAATTTGCAATAGTGGGAAATATTTTGGTTGAATTAACTGTCAATTAGTCTAGACTAATAGAGCTACCAAGCAAGCAAGAAAATTTTGGTTTTACAAACCAGCAAACCGGTATTATATCCTGGAATTCCATTTATCGGAATAGGTTCTTTGTTTAGAATTACGCTCTCGAAATAACAGTCCGTGTTAGCAGGGGTTGCTATAAACTGATTCGGTATGGGAATGCTCGGTTTTGGGCTCGGTCCCGTAATCTGTTAATGTGATCGAGATTTCGTTTGGACCGATCCAATAGCTTTAAGAGAAGACTAGGGGTTTTATGAAGGCGGTATAATATGCACTGATCGTTACTACTGTTACTTGAAAAAGAAAGAAGAAAAAATATTTCAAATTCAAGTTCTTGTTCAATAAAAGCTTAATTATTTTAATACAACATTTTTATAGCTTTTTCGAAAGTAATGAAAATAATATATGTGAAGAAAATAAGCGTTGAGTATAAAATAAATTAACGAACCAATGTTATTTTGATTTTGGTGCCGTGAACAGGATAGTTTTAATTTGTATTCCTAACAGACTTTGGTTTCAATATTTAAAATATTATCCGAAAAAAAAGTAAGTTCACAAACTAAGCAAGTTTTTACTATGCTAAGCCTAAATAATAATATGTCGCACTAGTTCACGCTAATAGTAAAACTTAAAAAAAAACAATAAGGCAAAGAAAAGCAAAATCAATCTTAAAAACTTATCTATCATATCTATCCTTCTTTGGCAAAAAAAATAATAATATTTAAATCTTTGAAATTACAGATAGGTAATTGAATAGACTTTATCGTTCATTTTACAGTATAAATACTAAACTGTCGATCACACTGAGGGCCAATTTGTACAGCTCAGTGCTCAATGCTCAATGCCCTGGAAGCCTTTGTGAGAGCTCAAATTTGGGCCTTTGTACGGATCTGTTTCTGAGCAATGAATGGCGAGTGACGTCTTTAGTCCGTGTCAATTACCGGGATAAAGGTATATGTGAATTAATCAAGTAGAAGAATTAATAATTAGCGGAGCAAACGAATGTTTTATTGTAAATAAATATATATTTTCAGCTTTTAATAGATGAAGTAAATGTTTATTTAATTTTAGTTTCATTTCATGCCGGTTTAATGTTGGTATTATTAAGATACTTACAACAATTTTTATCAAGTTGTTGTAACTGTTAGTACATGACAGAATATACTGGTTAGAGATTTGTTTTCTATCCACGGACATGAAAAAATGTTCTATTGAGAATATTGAGATTCGTAAACATCATTAACAATAAGATTGAAAAATTTCGTTAAATTAACGAAGCATATGATTGTGTATTGTGTATAATTGAAAGTTTCGTCAAACTTTGGTGGTTTGTTGGTCTTTTACTAATAAGTTCCTAATATGTTATGGAAATTGAATTTCTGAAATAAATAATTATTTAATTTAATTTTAATTTACATTAATAGTACCGAAAAAGATGACGTTTTTGAGGTTTGAGAAACAGAAAATGAATGGCTGCTAGGCGACGATATACATACTTATACAGTTTTTACATATTCATATACATAGAAAACGCCCATTACTCAGGAACAAATATTTCAGTTCATCACACAAATAAATGCCCTTACCGGGATTCGAACCACCCGGGACCATCGGATTCACAGGCAGGGTCACTACCCACTAGGCCAGATCGGTCGTCGGTATGCAATTCCAAGACTAAATTCACCCGAACTGCGTCCTCTGTACATTATCAAGTACTACAAAATTAATATGGGTTTCCCGACTAAGGAAGAGGTCTTAGAACAGATGGCACTAAAATCCTTTCGCGATCTCCAATTAATTTTCAAAGGATCCAATCTGTAGCATCCTAGATTTCGAAACGGGTTTCTGTATTCGCTACTTGGTGGCTTAATTACCAAGTCGACTACTTTGTTTTGCACTGTTGCTTTGCTTAGTTTCCAGTCGAGTTTTATTGCATAAATTAGATTAACACTATAAAATACATAAATCTGTACATCTGTACTCCATATCTCATATGATCGTAGTGTTCCAGAAATATTATTTAATGCTTGATGACCACGCACAAGAAGATCGAAAACCAGAATATTAAAGCAGCGCATCAAAATTCGCCAGAAATAATATTTATATCTCCGTCGAAGGTATTTGCCCAGCAGCAAAAATCTTTTAGCCGTTTAAAAATTCTCTCTACACTCTAGTCATTAGCACTTCGAAGTGTTTGAAAACGATTTACTTTCCCATTTCCAGAGTTCTATTAAACCTCTTATCACCCGCCAATTCAGTTAACGTTCAATTCATTCACTCGACCGTGCCGTTTCCTCACAATCGATATTTTCCCACTCTTATTCAACGCCCAAGGCCTATCGTCATTCAAACTTCGGAACATCTTCAGAGACCCTAAACACCCACACTTCGCCGTTTGCACAGCGAAAATGGAAAAACTTTGATTGTCGTAGGTTTTTTTGTCAGTCCATGATTTGGGCATTTTTATTCCGCTTTTGTTGTCTTAAATAGCGGAAGTTTTTGTGTCTGACAACGTTGTTGTGTTTGAATTGTTTAGGTTTTATAATGCTTTTGACTTGTTGTTCTATTAAAATGACGGTTATGTTTACATGATACTACATTGTGTCTCGAAATACATATGTATGTTATCGCTGTTAAGTTTTTTTAAATAATATTAAGACATTTTTCTTTTCGTCTTATTAATTATTTAACACTGAACATTTTAGAAACCCTCTAGATGCTAAGTTCAAGTTGCATACTGAGAATTATTGAGGCAGTTGTTTTCACTCCAAATAACTTGTGCCGAAAGTTATACTACCACTACTTGCAAAACGTTTTTAGTTTGCCTATACAGGGTGGCAAAAAAAGTGCATTCACGTTGCCGTTGCAGAAATCATGAAAAAGAAATTACCCTCCCATAGAAAATGGACCAGCTAAAATGTATGAAACAGCCAAATTTTTTTTCGCGATTTCGGGGTTGGTCCCAAAGTAAAAGTTGCTCAGTATAATCCCAAAACCTCCCTGGCAACACTTATTTTTTTGCTACTGTGTATACAGTACTCCTACTATAGACAGTTATTTATTAGATTTATCTAAGCACATCACCAACTGCAACTTAGAATTTGACAGATAAATCAGCAGGTACAGTGGTGAAATTTGAAAGTAAAAACTAGAGTACGATTTTTGAAAAATACGCCACATTCTAGGCAAGTGATTCAGATACAGTACCTACAATCAAAAGGTAGGATCACTTCACCAAAAAATGCTTTGTGTGGGGAAACTGCTCTGACGAGCACCTTTGACATATATCCGAAACTAATTGGGCAGGCCAACACGCAGAAACCCCGTTGAGTGGTATTGTTAATAAAACACGAACGCTTTGGGAGTTGTTGGTATGTGTTTATTAGTGTAACCTACTTTGAGTTAAAAATAAAGTTTTGTGATTTTAATATTCGGATTTGTCAGTTAAATAATTCAATTGAGGGTATTACGTCTGTGAGTTGTCTACAGCTTTTCACTTTAAGTTAATTTATATATAGTGGTATGTAATGCTAATTATCCGTTGCAAATTTAGTCCACCTCATAAAAGTTCGGTGTCATCTGTACTTACAATTTTAGTTTTGTACTTACAGTTTCTTGTTATTTTGAAAATTTTCCCTACTGACACAATAATCTCTGCTGACCTTATAATATAAATCATTAAAATATTTTCATGCTCTGTTAAAATGCAACGACTTCAATAATAAATAGTATTATTATTCACATAAGCATAAAATTCTATCTTTTAATTTTAACGATGAAACGGTCTTCTGTTTTTTACTAACTGTTACGTTACAATTACATCTTACTAAAAAAATGTTATCTAATCTAAAATCTATAATTGGGTGATATTTCAAAGTGCGTACATTTCAAAACTCCACTTAATTAAAACATCAAATTTGTACTTAGCTCTTATTGCTTTTACGCTTTTAAGCATTACAGATATACTCATCTCTTTTACGACTTTTTATGTTTTCAGAGTCCATCACTAGGACTCAACGCAAACTTCACTTAGGGTCAGTCATTCATCCGTTGTTTAAAAATCAAATGCAGATAAAAGTATGTCTTGAGCAAATCTAGTCCCCTTACCCTTTATAGCATTTCCAGAGCCCCACCGCTGGGACTTGCGGCAAACTTCATTCAGGAGAGGCCATTCATCAGCTGGACACAAATACTTACGGCCGCATTCAGGGGAAGGCAAACAAAATATTGTAAGGAAGAACAAAGAAAGAAGTGGCCTCTGGACTGTCTGGGAGTAGCTTTCGGACGTTACTACGGGTGCGCGTTGGTAACATATGCAAATGTAATTTTTCGTTCATGTGTCTAAATGCTATTCTGATGTGACATAGCACAGACGAGATAATAGATAAATATCAAGTCACTTATTTAAACATTAAGCGCATGAAGTTCGAGAGGCAGACATATTTTAACAAATTAGTTTAACAATATCTACTAAATAACCGCCCGCCCCTTAGCGTCGTTAGTGAGCTTAAAGTATGATAAATGTAGCACCTAGGAGCTAAGGTAGCCTGGCTTATTGCATATTTAAAAAGGTATTAGCTACATCCAAAATAAGACAATAACATTTGTAGGTATATTATAATTATGAAAAGGTAGTGGTGCGCCCCACGTTGGGCGCCAGAATCTTCTGTCGACAACTGACATGATATCCATAACCGTTTCATAACAAGAAATGAAAATATGAATCGGGCTTCTGCTATTGAAGTCATTGAGTGAGTTAGCCATAAGAATGTCTAGAGGACAAATATTTTATTTAACCTACATACAAATTACCAAGTGTGCATTCGTTTTATTTCAATCAATTACTCTAAAGTGGATCATTAGATTTAAGTGTTCCATCTTATGTAATGAGAATCTACTCTTCGAGTATAATAGTCACTATAATGCGTAGTTGGAAGTCAAATAAGTGTAAATCAGCGATCTTATAGAAAAGAGCAATGTTTTTTTTTTATTAAAGGAACTTAGTGCGTTTAGTAAAACGATCACACCAATAGTAAGAGCCACCAGAGCGCCTCAGACATTCAAGCCACTGTTTGGAAAATGTTCCCGGATTTCCATACCCGCTTTGCAGCCATTGCTGAATATACCGCTAAAAGTATACCAAACACCAGGATTTCCGCTAAATTTCACGACTATTGCTTTAAAATACAATTTTATGTGTCAAAGGTTTAAACAACGCCGCTGTCGAGTGAAATTTCATTAAATCTGATGCGATTTATATTTTGATTGCTCTTTTGTTTTATTTGGCTTGCTTTAGTTGTGTTGTGTTTTTAGGGTTCCGTACCCAAAGGGTAAAAACGGGACCCTATTACTAAGACTCCGCTGTCCGTCTGTCCGTCCGTCTGTCCGTCTGTCCGTCTGTCCGTCTGTCCGTCTGTCTGTCTGTCACCAGGCTGTATCTTATGAACCGTGATAGCTAGACAGTTGAAATTTTCACAGATGATGTATTTCTGTTGCCGCTATAAAAACAAATACTAAAAACAGAATAATATAAATATTTAAATGGGGCTCCCATACAACAAACGTGATTTTTTTGCTGTTTTTTTCCGCAATGGTACGGAACCCTTCGTGCGCGAGTCCGACTCGCACTTGGCCGGTTTTCTTGTTATTTTATTTTCTCATAACATTGTTAGTAAAATGGTTTAGAGCAATTTAGTTAATTGCAATAGTTCGAATGTACACAATACTTCTTTTTTTCAAATGTCGTGTTTGTTTTTAATATTTTTAAAATTGGAGTTGAAATAAATAAAAAAGAAAAAATTCGTTTAGTGTCGTAGGCCAAGAATGATTTTAGATGGCTGTGCCATTAAGGTATGAAGTTAAAGTATAATCCTTTTCACCTCAGCAGCTCGAACAAACCTACTTTCATCACTACCTGGAGTGAGGAAAGTGCGCCTTTCCTCACTCCAGGGAGTGAAACAAAGTAGCTTTTTAATTTAGTGAAGACTTCTCTATCACAAATTGTTTTTTTTTGTTTTTTTTTGTCTGTATTATTCTGTGTTATTCGAAATACATTTTAACCTTTAATATGTTCTCACTACTGAGGTGAAAAACTATGTGTGCACCACGAGAGTAAAGTTATTTTACATCTCGTGTTCCTGAGTCCCTCGCTACGCTCAAGATTCTGACTTAGAATTATAAAATCTTTCGCTTTCTCGGGACTCAAAATAAACACTCGCAAGAAAAACCAACTTTCCTCTCTTGTTGCACAGATAACTATTACACTTTACCTGCACTTTAAGTTAAGGGTCATTTATTTTTACTTTTACATAAGATTTATTTTATTTTTTCGTGCTATGAATTACTTAGGTAAAAAGATCGGGTTTTGAAAAAATTCTTACAGAAAAATTACAAATTGGTACACGTTAAGGCATTTTCTCCAAATATTATGTTTTTTGACTTCACTGAATTTCAAATAATTATCAGATCTATATATTGTATATACAAATGTCAATCACAATGAAAAAACAATTCAATTGGTAACGCATTGGACCGGCAATCCAAGGATGTGGGTTCGAGTCCCACGTTGACCAGAGTTGATCATCGTTGATTTTTTCATTGTGATTGACATCTGTATATACAATATATAGATTGTAATAATGTGGTACGTCCCACAATAAAAAAGGTAAAGAACACCATTTATTGGTAGGTACTTAGATCATATTTTATACAATAAATTTTATTGTAGCCAGCTCTAAAGCATATAAAAATATAAATCGGCTCTTTATTTTGATTCATTACCTTTACCTACATAAAATTTAAAACGGCCTAGCGTTAAGTGCCTACTTTAGTTATAAATTTAACAAAGAAAAATGTTACACGGGCTTTGTTTTGAAATCATACAAACCTTGTTTTATGGCCACAATAAGTGATGGAGCATGGTGAATAAAGTATAGCGTGGCACAAGTGACAAATAAACAGCTTTATTTCGTAGCATGGGGAAATACAAATCCAATTCGAGTTTTGAACTTGTAATAACAATATTAAATATATTAATAACGGGTCACTCACGTGTTTTAAGTCGAAAACGCGAGTGACCCGTTATTAATATATTTAATATGTCTATGTCACACGGAAGTTTTGTTATTAAAATTGTAATAACAATGATAACCGCTGACACTGACGCACACGAGAATGAAAAATTATCAATATTTTATTTTAATTCTATAGTATTTTTATCGCCGTTCTTGGTTTTAGAAGCAGTTTTTATGTATTTTAAATTGAAATAATATATACATATATGTATAACATGGAACATGTGTTTAAGAACCGCAAAATACACGGATAGACTGTACAGTCGAAGGCAAAAATATCGATCCAGACAAATGGCTCAAATATATGTGAACACGACCATATTGTCTAAGTTGTAAGAGCGTACACATATTAGACTTATATTGACTGGGATATAGACCGTGATTACCTTTTGTATTATTTGTGAGCTCCCGACAATACAAAAGGTAATCACGGTCTATATCCCGGTCAATATAAGTCTAGTGAAACTAACCGTGAATCATTCAAAACTCTAATCGTACACATATTTTTGAAACATTGGAAATGTGTATATATTTATGCCCTTGACTGTACTTGTTGGATCTGTATTTCCACGCACGCCTATCAAATGACCGGGATGTATATACCCGTGAATTTATAAGAGATACAAATAATAATAATCATATTTCAGCCTATATAAGTCCCACTGCTGGGCACAGGCCTCGTCTCGTGCACGAGACGGATGAACCTGTATCTTACAAATAAAAAAAAACCTAAAGCACAAAAAATCCCTTGATCACACGAGGGTATTGTCAAATACTTTTACAATACAGTATTCAGTAGTGAATAATTAATTATACAGACGTTAAGTATTTCGAAATGTAAATATCTACCTAATGCCTTCTTCAATTCAAAATGATTGCGATCCGTGCCAATTTTCCAGACATGATTTAAACACTAGTTTATTTTATTGAGGACAACGGAAGAATACACCATAGTGCATCCATAAACAGAGTGCACCATCTAAGTTTTATGTTATATTTTTAAAACCTATAGGCCATTATTTGTTTGAAAATTCATTTTCATTTCATTTCATATATTCTTAATTCTAAACCCGGTTTTCCTTTTGAGGTACGGAACCCTAAAAACCAAAAAATCGTTTATTATCACGGAACAAAGGCCCATAGATACATACCTTACAAACTTACATACTTAACTATGATCCCTATGTATCGTATGATAGGTACGCTAACTTACTAACCATAGAGAGCCAAAAGATAACTTGTTTCCGCATCGCTGTCGTGATGGAAACGTTCAACTCCATCACTTATTTAATTAAGTATATAGACAGACTGACATTCCCGCTGTTGCAATGCTGTTTACAAGGGAAAATAACCTTTAGACAGTCAAAGTATTGCAAGAGGTACCGTCCCGTTTGTCACTTGCACCATTTGAGAATTGACGAACGACCACCCCGTCTAATGGGTCAATAAAATGGCAGAAACATCATCGTCATCACCGATACAGTTATTGGCGCTGCCTATAAACCACACGTGTTCGGCATTTTTTAAACATTCCATTCGAAACACGCCAAATGAAAACGACGACTTTCAGGAAATATTGAAAACTGGTGAAGGTTATTGCTTTTGAAATTGAAATTCAATTTTTGAAGTTGAAGTTGCCTCGTAATATTTCAGTCTCCGGATTCTTGTTTAGGTAAAATGTCGTGATCGTTTCTGTTTCCCTTTTAGTAGTGTATTTCTAACAAAGACATATATATATACAGACATACATTCATAAACACATACCCACTCACACACACGCACGCACGCACGCAGGCACGCACACACACACACGTATATTTATAAAAAAATGACACCGATATACATTAATACATTTAAAACTTTTGCATTTCGAATAGTACGTATTAAGCCATCATAATCGAAATGTCGAAAAATCGGAAATAAAGATAAGCAAAATAAATTAATAATGTATATTTTATGAGTTAGATGGCAGCACATTTGTATAATATACTTTTTTACAAATGTAAAATCTAGTATTAATTTCTTTCCCCTTCATTATGATTAAGAATCAACAAGTTTAGAATAAGAGTACCTAGTGTTGCATTTTTTTCATTAGACTTTATTCAAGCAGACGCAAAATAAGGGCATGTAATTATATCAAAAAGGTTAATATAATGTCTAGGATCTCCTTTATTCAAAATTACAGTTTCCACTGTATTTTACGTCCACGTTTTTGCACAAACTGAATCCCACCTGGTAGGTTTCAGACACGTCCGCTTCATCCCTCCAAGCAATGCTGTTACCACGACCGACGAATTAACCAGGACAAAAGTGATCTCTATTTAGCCATACTTCATACGGATGTCGATATCACAGTTATTTTGGATCACGTGAGTTTATACTCTTGGTAAGAGATGGGAATACGTGGCCAGGAGTTTGTTTGAGGCGAGAAATTGAGTTAGTTTCGTGCAATATTGTCTTACTTGCATTTTAAGTGCGCTGCGTCGTGTGGAAGCTTTGGTTAAGTATAAATATGTTTTTTGAGTTTTAAATTAGTTGGCCAGGTTTTAGCTGGCCTAAGGTTCGTATTACTGATCAGTTCTTATTATTAAAACGGTTATGGATATGATCTGTCAGCAAGTCTACTCAAAATGGAATGGGACAACAATGCACCTTGCACTGCCTAAGTAAATTATCGCGTAGCGCTACGTCGTAGGCCTTAAGAGGCCCACTGACTATCAGCCCGCTGGACGATATCGGCCTGTCAGTTAGAACAAAGATTTGACAGTTCTGAATAACTGACAGGCCGATATCGTCCAGCAGACTGATAGTCAGTGGGCCCCTTTAGCATGTCAAGTAAGTGTTTAGTGTTGGTATGGCACGTGTGTATACACACATACACATATACATGTGTGTGTGTGTGTGTATACGTGTGTGTACAAAGGGAATAAGTAAGGCTATTTTAAAAATAAAAATATTATGTTATTACTAGATATCCATTTTATATGATTAGATAATCGTTAAAAGCTGAGCACACTTAAAAATGAACAAATTAATATTGACTGCATTTCTTATTTGTATTCAAAACCGAAATAAATAAATAAATATTACAGGACATTTTTACACAGATTGACTAAGTCCCACAGTAAGCTCAAGAAGGCTTGTGTTGTAGGTAACGATATATATATAATATACAAATACATAGAAAACACCCAAGATTCAGTAACAAATATCTGTGCTCATCACACAAATAAATGCCCTTACCGGGATTCGAACCTAGGACCATCGGCTTCACAGGCAAGGGTCACTACCCACTACGAGAGACCAGTCGTCGAAAAACACTGTCGTGTGTTACAATTTTTTTTCTCAAGGTTTCTTTCTATTTTCGACTGAAGCAACATTTCTCTCTCTCTGTGGTCGCTCCCTCATGACTGAGGATCGTGGTCATCAGTGGATGTGGATGCTCCACACCTGGTTCTTTTAATCTGCCTCCATCGGTGCCTGTCCATTGCGTCTCTGACGACCGAGCAAAAGCTGGTTGAGGATGGGGCCCCTTTTACTTGATCGCTCCATCTAGTTGGCAACAACATTTACTGCACCGCAATATTGCACAAAGCACTTTCTTATTAACTTTTCACTAACGTGTCTTACAGTGTGCGGTCGCCATACTGCGGGCTGACTCCATTACATCTGTAAAACTATAATATACCTATTTGATAATAATCCATACAATCTAGTATATACCGCAAGCAGCATTGTTGCCACATATTACGTTTCTTTATCAAAGGCTATTTAGTCCACAAATTAAAATACGACATATCAATCAATTACTACCGTAATGCTTCCCCAAACAAATATTTTTACAAACACATTACTCTGTCACCCTCCGAAACCCTTTTTACACATTTAAAAAAACAGCACGTGGGTATGTTAGCAATAAATTGTAAGTTGTCCCTTCCCAAATACTGATTTACTCCCTACATTTTGTAGCCAAATCGAAAATGGGGCTGGGGTGGAAATTTAGTTGAAACCCTGGAGACATATTTCAACCCCTGTTTTATTATTGTGAAAAATATGCTGGATGAAGTTAGCATATTTTCTGTTCATTACGGGTCGTAAAGGCCTATACATTCAGATTATATTATAGTTAGGACAGGGGATTATACATTTAGGTATACACGTCAGTGACATTTTGGTATGCTTCGAATACGAACAAAGAGAATAAACAAACAAATAGAAAAACGATTTTACGATGCAATATTCATTTATTTTGTATGAAAAAGGAAAGAAATATATATTTTTTTAATTTTACAAAAAGCGATATAACAGGTAGCTTCTATTAATGTACCAAGCAACGTGTCGAATATTTAACGGAAATAAAAAAAAACACGGTGTATATATATTTAGAACGCCATATATGACTTTGACCCATGTTCTTGCACTGATATGTGTTAAAACTGTTAAATATCAAACGGTGTCGCCATCTACTCTAGTATAGGCCAAAGGTATGGCGCCATCTATTCGAGCATAATTTTATTTTTATTTTCTGTGGCACGTTTTTTCCTTAGATTAGACTTTATTTATCTTATACGGAGTTACATATATCTTTGGTATTCATAAAAAAAAAGATCTTTAGATTTTTTTTTAATTTATAAACACTTTCACTTATCCACAACAGTAATTTTATTACTGTAATTAGCCATACAAGCCAATCCGAACGTAAGTTCACTGTGATATCAGAATGACATCTAATCTAACTGATGATGTTATTCGGTTATAGTGCATTTCGCTCGTACAATGTAATGGCGCGGGCGAGATGCACGATAACTAAATATTTAACATGATTCAAATATCATTCAGATATCAGTGTAAGTTCGAAGTGGCCTGTTACCTTCCAAACACAGTACAAATTACAATGTAATATAAAGGGTATAGATAGATAGAATTTTTATTGGTATTAACATACACTGTCAGTTACATAACAATAATTACTCACAAAATGATAATAAATTTAGATTCACATGTTGTAGCATCACATACCTGGGTCCTAACTCCCAGTTCTTACTCCCACGGGCTGATGCTCTGGATTCTCCAATCGGCTATAATTCCTTAACGCTTTTGCGTTCTCTTTCTGTCTGATTCTCGTCTTCCAAATTACTCCCTGAAACTTTTGATTTAAAATGTTTTACTTTCTGGCTATCATTTCTAAATTCTCCCTAAACTCCTTCTACCCTAATACGGCCCTGACCCGTCCGGTTACTTACCTTGCTGTTTTTCTAATCATTTCATGTTTTTATAATAATTTCGAAGCTAATCGACCTAAAATTCACTATAAATTTTCCATTGACATATTTGTTTCTTTGTTTTGACATTATCCGTCAAACTAATAATTTACTCAAAATTCTTTAGCATGAAGTTTAGGTCGTATAGTTTTCAAGTAGTTTGTTCTAAATTTTATCTAAAAATTGTTACTGGTGAACAAATATTTTCAAATATTTTCAAAATTAATAATAAGGTAAAGAAAAATTCTAGAAAATGTTATCGCTAGCTATATAAGCGGCCCAGCGGACATCTGAATTCAGTTTGCTTCTAGTTCCCAACAAAGGAACATCAGTTGTAAGGGTCCGTGCGGGGCCAAGCCAGGCCCCGCACCATCAAGAAACCCTCGATCGCGCTCATTAAAAGGTTACCTGTGTTCCTGGCGAAGTCTGGCGCTCTCTGCACGCACCCAAGTCCGGTGGTGCTTTGCAGTTGCTCTAGCGGAGCGCCTCGTCTCCTAGGCGCGCGCTATCGGCGCGCCTCGCCTCAACAGGCGCGTGCTGTCACCGCGCCTCGCCCGCTATCGGCGCGCCTCGCCTCAACAGGCGCGTGTTGTCACTGCGCCTCGCCTCTTTGAAGAGCGTGCTTATCAGCGCGCCTTACCCAGCGCGCCTTACCGTGCGCGCGCTATCAGCGCGCCTTACCCAGCGAGCCTTACCGTGCGCGTGCTACCAGCGCGCCTTACTGTGCGCGTGCTGCCAGCACGCCTCACCTTTGCGCGTGCTATCAGCGCGCCTTACCTTTGCGCGTGCTATCTGCGTGCCTTACTCTTGCGCGTGCTATCTGCGCGCCTTACTGTGCGCGTGCTACCAGCGCGCCTCACCTTGCGCGTGCTATCTGCGCGCCTTACCTTTGCGCGTGCTATCTGCGCGCCTTACTGTGCGCGTGCTACCAGCGCGCCTCACCTTGCGCGTGCTATCAGCGCGCCTATCCGTGTGCGTGCTCCTGCCTTGCACGTGCTATTAGCGCGACTATAAACTTTATTTTATTCTTTTTGTAATTTAAACCATCTGTAGCGTGTCATATTTAGACAATAGCCGTTAAATAAAGAACCTACCCCTGTTATATCTATCTTTTCCTTTCTACCTCCTCACTCCTAGCTCCGTTACTCACTCCTCCAATATACGTGGAGGAGGGAGTAACGTGACAGTTTTGGCGCCCAACTTTTAAATTTACCGGCTTTCTTAACCCTCTAAATTCTAAATTATAGACAGAATCCTTGTCTTTAAATCTTAAATAACTTTTCGGCCTTTTTCTGTTTAATTTTCTATTTCCTTAGTCAATATGGCACGTTTTTTAGATTATCTTATTATAGCAATCAGACTAGATAGCTACTTTTTTTATCACTTTTATTTCTAATGATGTATTTTTTATAGGTCTTTAACTTTATAATAATTGTACTTCTTTTACTCTTCAGCTCAGCCCGTCCTCCTTCTCCCCTTTTTCCTTCTTCAAGCTCGTTTTCATTCTTCATTAACTGCCATTTTACATTTCTTTCATTTTGTGTGAGTGTGTCATCTGTAGATATTTCTTCATATTCTTGGGTGGCTTAATAAGCCAGGTGCCCTTCTTTTTCTTTTCCTCACCCTGCAGAGCGGTAGTCCAACTCTGAAGAAAAAAATAAGCCTTATGGTCAAACACTACTTTTTTTTACTCTACTGTGGTAGGTCTACCCCTACCACAACCTAAGTAGGCTCTACCCCTACTCTCTATTCTCGTCGGCTCTAAACCGACTAGAACTTGTACATAAACTTATCTTCGCGGAGCGGCTGACTACTCCCTTAAAATAAGCCTTAGGTCGTTCATTATTATCTTATTATCTTTTCCAGTGGAGCGGCTGACTACTCCCTTCTATAAAGAAGCCTCAGGTCATAGCGAGGACTTCTTAGGAGTGTGCGTCATAGAGCGTGAACCACATCCCCTTCCTTTGCCAGAGACTTATGAATGCGTGATTATGACAGGCGATGTATGAGTGCAGGGAAGTTCCTCGATCTATTCATCTTCTTCTCCATTATATCACTCATCCCCTCATTCCATTTATTCATCCCCATTAACGAGCTTGCTCTTTCTTTCTTCTGACTTACTGACTTACCTACCTACTTACTTACTTACTTACTTACTTACTTACCTGCTTACTTAACTACTTACTTCCTTTACTTTCCCCTAAAACTTAACTCTTCACAAAAAAAAAACTTTTCCGTTTAAGATTACGACAAAGTTTTTTTTCCGTGGTTTTTGGGGTAATGTAGCATCACATACCTGGGTCCTAACTCCCAGTTCTTACTCCCACGGGCTGATGCTCTGGATTCTCCAATCGGCTATAATTCCTTAACGCTTTTGCGTTCTCTTTCTGTCTGATTCTCGTCTTCCAAATTACTCCCTGAAACTTTTGATTTAAAATGTTTTACTTTCTGGCTATCATTTCTAAATTCTCCCTAAACTCCTTCTACCCTAATACGGCCCTGACCCGTCCGGTTACTTACCTTGCTGTTTTTCTAATCATTTCATGTTTTTATAATAATTTCGAAGCTAATCGACCTAAAATTCACTATAAATTTTCCATTGACATATTTGTTTCTTTGTTTTGACATTATCCGTCAAACTAATAATTTACTCAAAATTCTTTAGCATGAAGTTTAGGTCGTATAGTTTTCAAGTAGTTTGTTCTAAATTTTATCTAAAAATTGTTACTGGTGAACAAATATTTTCAAATATTTTCAAAATTAATAATAAGGTAAAGAAAAATTCTAGAAAATGTTATCGCTAGCTATATAAGCGGCCCAGCGGACATCTGAATTCAGTTTGCTTCTAGTTCCCAACAAAGGAACATCAGTTGTAAGGGTCCGTGCGGGGCCAAGCCAGGCCCCGCACCATCAAGAAACCCTCGATCGCGCTCATTAAAAGGTTACCTGTGTTCCTGGCGAAGTCTGGCGCTCTCTGCACGCACCCAAGTCCGGTGGTGCTTTGCAGTTGCTCTAGCGGAGCGCCTCGTCTCCTAGGCGCGCGCTATCGGCGCGCCTCGCCTCAACAGGCGCGTGCTGTCACCGCGCCTCGCCCGCTATCGGCGCGCCTCGCCTCAACAGGCGCGTGTTGTCACTGCGCCTCGCCTCTTTGAAGAGCGTGCTTATCAGCGCGCCTTACCCAGCGCGCCTTACCGTGCGCGCGCTATCAGCGCGCCTTACCCAGCGAGCCTTACCGTGCGCGTGCTACCAGCGCGCCTTACTGTGCGCGTGCTGCCAGCACGCCTCACCTTTGCGCGTGCTATCAGCGCGCCTTACCTTTGCGCGTGCTATCTGCGTGCCTTACTCTTGCGCGTGCTATCTGCGCGCCTTACTGTGCGCGTGCTACCAGCGCGCCTCACCTTGCGCGTGCTATCTGCGCGCCTTACCTTTGTGCGTGCTATCTGCGCGCCTTACTGTGCGCGTGCTACCAGCGCGCCTCACCTTGCGCGTGCTATCAGCGCGCCTATCCGTGTGCGTGCTCCTGCCTTGCACGTGCTATTAGCGCGACTATAAACTTTATTTTATTCTTTTTGTAATTTAAACCATCTGTAGCGTGTCATATTTAGACAATAGCCGTTAAATAAAGAACCTACCCCTGTTATATCTATCTTTTCCTTTCTACCTCCTCACTCCTAGCTCCGTTACTCACTCCTCCAATATACGTGGAGGAGGGAGTAACGTGACAATGTCAATATTTTTAAAATGCACATTTTTTTTTTATGAAATAGGAGGCGAACGAGCAGACGGATCACCTGATGGTAAGCGATTACCGTCGCCCATGGACACCCGCAACACCAGAGGGGTTGTAAGTGCGTTGCCGGCCTTTAAGATGGGAATACGCTCTTTTCTTGAAGGTTTGAAGGTCATATCGGTCCGGAAATACCGCAGGCGACAGTTCATTCCACAGTTTAGCTGTGCGAGGCAGGAAGTTTCTAGAGAAACGCAACGCACATAACTATAAATTAATAATGTCAACAATTCCATAATTCAAATTCATTAAGAAAATAATAACAATAACATTATACTTATATTCCTTATTATGGTACGGCATACAATGCTAACTAGAATAACAACATCGTAATCATGTTCACATAATTATAAAAATGTCGTAATAAATAATCAATAATCAATAAGTTATACGACAAAGAACTTTATTATTATTATACCAAATAACATATACGACAAAGAACTTTATTATTATTATGTTTAAATTAAGAATTTGACATGTTTTGTTTTTCTTTTCCTAAAACTTGACAAGAAATGTAATTTTTTTTTAATTTGAGGTCGAAATAAATGGCTATTTTATTTTATTAATCAATAAGTTTAAACAAACAATGAAATTTTATCAACGAATAAATCTTAATATAAAGGGTTAGTAAGTAATTTTGTTATTACAGGTTTAGAACATCGTAATATAAAAGTAAAATATGTAGTACTAGAAAAGGGGAAATGGTGTAAATTAAATACGACATCATTGTTAAGAATATAAACCGGCCAAGTGCGTGTCGGACTCGCGCACCGAGGGTTCCGTACTTTTTAGTATTTGTCGTTATAGCGGCAACAGAAATACATCATCTGTGAAAATTTCAACTGTCTAGCTATCACGGTTCATGAGATACAGCCTGGTGACAGACAGACGGACAGACAGACAGACGGACAGACGGACAGCGGAGTCTTAGTAATAGGGTCCCGTTTTTACCCTTTGGGTACGGAACCCTAAAAATGAGTGCGAGTGAGGATTATTTTTGAATACTTATCCACTTCTACTTCGATTGCTGGCTGTACTTATGATTACAGGGTTCTATGTTACATTTTCAAGATAGTTGAAATTCGACTTAATGTCACTATGATACAGTTAAAATTTCAGTTCGATAAAAGTGAAACATAGAACCCTGTTATATTGGGCCAGCGACAAATGACCAAAGTCCAAAAACTACACAGGTGTAAAAAAGTGCAATTTTTGTTTAAATATAAAATCATAAGACAGAGCTCAGCTTCAATAGAGTCATAAATTTCACTTAACAGCCCTCCAGCTATCTTAGACCTTACTAATTGCTGGGAAAAGTTTCGTTTAACTCTGCAACACCGAGGGTTCCGTTTGGAGTTAGTTTAAAAACTACCGCTAGTTTGTCCACTGTACAATGAAGTTTTGGCATGGTTTTATTTGTTGTGACGTTAAATCAATGATTTTAAAATAAATAAATAAAATTCATTTATTTCGGACAATTCGGAATCCATATACAATTACTTAATTTTGGTGGTTTTATGAACACAAAGCGGCAATAAAGTTAATTTTAATACGATTACAATGCGCACCAAGAACGTAACGTGCAACGTAAGATTTTGATTGATTTTTGACAGTTATGAACTGACCCTTACTATATTATACCTATATATGAAGCTAAGACCTAGACCTACAGATTCGCCTTAGCTTTATTTAATAGCTTATATAGGGGCAATTTTGTGTTGCTCCCGTCTGAAATGCTACACAGAAAATGTATTTTAACTATAAAACTCCCGTGAGACTCAAACATATTAGATTATTTTAAATCGGGTCACTCACGTATAAATAAATAAATAAAAATAAATATATATAATATATTAATAGTAAATTGGACCGAAACATGTCGAGCTATTCGACTTAATAATACGTGAGTGACCCGATTTAGAAAATGTATTTGGCCGTTAGGTTTCGGCCGATTTGCTATAATAAGAAAATATTCTATAAATAAATAAAAAATAGGTAAAAAAAATATATGATGAGTCCACTACCTCCAGTTTGATAATACTCGGCTACTGTAGGCATTGAATATTTATATTCGTATTGATATTTTCGGTCAGTCGAAAATACGAACTAACGCAATTTTCTATTTGCGGGACCCAAAAAAAGATTCTTTTCACAAATCGCCCCATTTGTAACGCTTTGATTAATTTGTTTGCTTAAAAGAAATCTCTTCCAGACTAATTTCGCTTGTCTAGAAGGAGATCAATGTAAAGCCCTTTCAATTAGCACTGAGAAATGCTTTTTTTCTGAAATATGAGAGGCTTTGAGAGCATTGAACTTTCCTTCATTTACTTAATCAAGATTATTTTTCAATGTGTAAGCTTATGCAAAATGCTTCTTAAGTAATGTATTTTTGTCCAAGTATAAGTAAAGTATGAAACTATCTTTTCATCACACTTGCGCAGTAAGCTTGCTATTTTACTCATGTGCAGCGGGAGCTAAAGTCCATTTTACTCCCACGGGAGTTAGCTTTTTTTAAATTATGTATTTAACTCATACGAACCAAGTAAGTAGGTTCCAAGTAAAATAGTTGTTGAAAGTCAAGGTATAATATGAGTTTTACTTTCAAAATACTAACCTTAATTAATAACTTAATTGTTTTATTTATGTTTAAAAATATTTAATTTGATTAAATTTACCTAATAGTTGTTTAAAATATTTTTACACAATTTTCAATCCTGGCTGAATGCCGGACAGGTCCGTGCCTTCGTTGCCTTACCAGTCAAAAAATTACAAGATGGCGGACGAATTATTTCGCTTTTTAGTCTTTTCTTTGCAAGTGTGATGAAAAACATTGTGTGTAACTCCGGGGTAAAAATATTGCTAACTTGAGTCTTTAATTCACTCCAGCCCGCGGCTGTCGTAAACATATAGACCTCGTTAGTAAAATTGTACTTACCACCTTCGTTGCACAATGTGCTACCTATTGTAAAATTAGAATTTAATTATTTATTCCCAAGGTTAATAATTATATCTTTGTATAGATATTTTAGGTTAAAGGTGTCTTTATGTTATGCGAGTAAATGTTATGAACTTATGATCGTTCACGTTTTATTTAGTTTTATATAGTACGGCCCAATTCGAACAATGCTTATAAGATGCCACAGCCATACGATACCGTTTTGACACTTTGTCACTTTTGACACTGACAGATCTGTATCGTATCGCTGTGACATCTTATGGGCATGTATATTTTAGACATCAGGCGGCATATTCTGATTGCTATAACAGGGTATGAATTGAAAAGTAAAGTTTTTGGTTGAAGAAATTATATTTTTGCCACTGACAAATTACATCTATAACAAATCCAGATCAATTTCATAACCTGTTATTACAATACGCTTCGAGAAGAATGTGTTTTTCCATGGTTTTTCCAGCAAAATTGTTTTGAGATTAAGTAGTTGATAATCAACGAAGTGATGAGGATAGAAGTTAAAAGTTATTATACTCGTACATGCATGTCGTATGTACCTAATCCAATGAGAAGAAATATATAAAAAGCTTATAAAATGACAAATACCTACCTACTTAGCCATAGCTCATGCTCTCTACAATTTTTCATCCTTTGCTTTTGAAAAATTAATGCTAAGTATCTTAAAATATTTAGATCAGTACGGTTTCACTCAGTATTATTAAAAAAAAAAAAAATGTTATTTATTTAGGTATCAACCCATTACATTAAGAATAATTATTATATTAATCTAATTTATACATTCTAATCTATATTAAATTTTACTATTCTAAACTAAACTAAACTAATTATTACCTAATCTAACACTAATTAAATATTTGCAGCGGAGGCCTTGCTCATACAGTAGTTTTTAGTCGCTTTT